>NC_052481.1:3342556-3388592 GCF_009730915.1 Dioscorea cayenensis subsp. rotundata | reverse complement strand
CATTCTAGCTAAATAGCAATCTTTTTGTATTTCTATCATTATTCACGTGGATATGACTACCCTACTCACGGAGGTATTATTACTTCGATAAACACCAGTAGCACTGGTTCCTGCATAAAGGGGCGTTGTCGTTAGCCCTACCTAGTTTTGTATTTATTTTTGAGACTATTTTCTGTTTTGTTACTTTATTTTGTGAGCTTTAATGTTATTCCAGTATACCTCTCAAGACTTATGTAGCAACACCCTAATATTCTCGAGTTTTAAAGGGGATGCTCTTTCGGTCAATTCTTGATCTTGAGTGACCCCCAGCTGCTAGAAACACAACAAAGGATGTACTAGGCCGGTTCTAAGCTTCAATGACTTCATCTTTGTGAGCAGAGTAATCATATTCCCTCCCCTCTTACTATTGTTTATATTGTCTTGCATGCTTATCTTTTACACATTGAGGACAATGTATTAATTAAGTGTGGGGAGAGGTTTAAATTTCATTGTTAACTCTCTTACATACCAAGGTTGACTTATGATGGTGCATTTATAATGTAAGAAGTTTCGTAGTATTAGGAGTGGACACTTGCGAGTTTGTTCTATGAGTGTACATTCTATTCTTAGTTATTCACCTAATTAAAGTACACAACTTCTCTATTGTAACAACAGACCATGTTGGACTTTTTGAGTTTAATTCATTATACTTCTTGTGGTTGATTAAAAACAAGTTTTTTGTAAATTTGAAAGAACTTGTTTTTAGAAATGAGCGAGAGAGATAAAGTTAAGAAATGGAAAGAGCTACCCCTATTAGAAGTGTGAAGTTACTCTCGACAAAGTCCCGGATACTAAGTATGCCATAGCGAGAGAAGAGCTACCTCTTGAGGTGAGTGAAAAACTACCATATTTTTACGGTAAAAGATGTGGAAAGAGCTACCTTATTTAGAGTGTGAAGGCGGCTGCGTTGAGCGTTCACGAAAGGGATACCTTGGAAGATGTGTGAGCTACCACCTTGAGCGGAGAAAAGATTTTTGTGTGATTGTTTGCTTTTGGAAGTCCTCTAGGTCAAAAGAAGTGAAGTAGAGAGTTGTAACACCCCAGATGATAATATTGAATAAGTATTCACTATTTTTGGGACTTGAAGTTTTTAGCATTCTAGTATTGTGAAAAACTTTTGAATTACTTGTGGAACTCTAAATTCTTGAGCACAGGAGGTCTGCATTTCTCCACTTGGTTTGTAATGTTCTATTTTTGCTTGAGGACAAAGCAAAATTTTTAAAGTGTGAGGGAATTTGATGAGTGTAAAATGTTCATATATTTTATATCAATTTGTATGCTCAATTGGCATGTATTAAAACCATATTGTGGAATTCATATTTTATTTTGTGGAACTCAAAATAGAACAAACTCAATTGGCATGTATTAAAGCCATACAATGTTCATGTATTTTATATCAATTTGTACCCATTTAGAGCCAAGTCGGAGGGATCTAATGGACAGGTTTATGCCCGTAAGGACCATCCGGAGGAGCTTACAATCGGAGCATGCGCTGTAATGGTGATCTCAAGGAGCATAGCGGTGAAGCTTACGGTTCGGCACTTCACAGGGCAAAGGCGGACCATAACCAAACAAAAACCTTATGAACAAGGCTTATAGTCGTAAGTCATCTCGTGAGGCTAGCGATAATCTTCTCAGACTCACTTATGACCTGGCACTTAGCTCGTGGCGACCTATAACCCGATTCGGGTATAAATAGAACTTATGAAGATTTTTAGGGGCATCTTCTATTCTATTCTTCTATTCTTTAGGAGCTATTCTTGGAGAGTAAAGGTTAAGGAAGATAAAGGGGCGAATCTCCAGCACCTATGGAACAATTTCAAGGGGATTCGACTCTACATTCAAAGGGAATAAAAAGATCGGGCAGCCATCAAGCTTTTTCTTGGTGGCGTTTGTGGAAGCTTTACCTAGAGGCTTCTGCGATTCTTCATTAACACAATTGAGAAGAGGGTTTTTATGGCTCTCATGCTTTCCTCCACTATTTGTATCTTGAATACTTGCCCTTTTTATTATTGGAGGGCTAATTTGTAGATGTTTAGAGCATAGTTAAACTCTAGGGCTTATATCTTTGACTTTGGTTATTGGACCTTTGATGTAATTGATTTCTTATTTGTAATAATTTCTATTTGAGTGTGATTGTGTGATTGTGTGATTGTGTGATTGTGTGATTGAATGCTTGCTAGCGATGAGGGTGAAAGCCTTAGTAAACATATTTGGTATTGCTACATGACGAGAAGAAATTCCACCTAGTATATATTTACCACAATTCGAGAGGGATAGTGGGTACACCTCTAGTTAGGGTATCTAGGAGACTTTGTCTCCACAATTCTTCAGTGGATTGATGATGATTTCCATGCTCTTTGCAATCATGTGGAGTAGATTTTAGGAGAAATCACATTTCTGCTCTATATTCCGATTAGGGGTAATCTCTCTCTCTTGGGGAGATTATCTACCTAAGAGATTGTCATTAGTTCATAATAAAGTTTTATATAATATTAATGCGATTGTGTGGATGTTTGTAGTTCTACACCTATTCAATTACAATCAACGAGAAATCGGGGTTTGTATATTTTTATAAACATTTTCGGGTCAAATAGAATTACATGTTTGAGACAACTATTGTCCCATACCTCATAACCCGGATATACAGCTTTCTTACTTGATTTCTCTCCTATTACCTCACATGTATTTTCTTGTTTTCACTTGTTTTTGTTCTCACACACATCATGTAATCTTTTAGGCTATTTTTTTCGGTATAGAGTCATTACTAGTATTCACTTCCTTCCCTATGGACCAACTCACTTTACACACACTTTATCACCCAATCGACGCACACTTGCATCCCTATCATAAAAGATATTGCATTTTGCCTATAAAAGTTACTTTTCTTTAGGTTTCTTGCATGACAAAGAGTTAGTTTTGTAAAGCTTTTACATCTTCATGATTCCTCACTCGTTATTCTCCATGTTTTCCTTGTGCTTGTTGTTTGTTAGTCATATCTCCTGAAACAGAGTTATATGCAACCTTATGATCTATAGCACTTTGTCAAATGTTGCTCATTTACTGCAGGAAGTCCAAATAAGCAGAAAATAGAAACCACAAGTAATGCTATTCACAACCATCACTGATTTTTATCCTTTTACACCAAAAGATTGGTGAGAAGAGAATGATTTTAAAAATAATTCAGTTGATCAAGAAACATACAAAAAGAATATATCCATATATATATATAATCAAATACAAGAACTAAAACCAACCTGTAAAGATCAGGCATTGAAAGAAAATTTAGCACTTTTGAATTAGCATTCCGCCGAACAGTTTGAAAACTACAAGACCTTCACTTTTTGCAAAGCAGCTCATCTAGCAAATATAAAGATCCGTGAGATGAAGAAAGCACACAAGGAGTCAAGGTTCCCTTAACCTTGAGAAGTTAATTAGTCCAAGCACCCATCTACTCACACCATAATGTAAATGTCATAACATGCATGTAACAAAAACTCTCTAACTTTTTAGAATTAATGAAGACTAAATTAAAATCCTCTCTAATCATAACAACTAATAAGACTGATTATGTGAACATAACAGAGGATATGCACACAAAGAACAGCCTTATATTTGTTGTTCCTTTCTTTTTCTGGGATATATATTTACACATACATGCACACCCCCACACAACCAAAAAGATCATTTAGTTGTTCAAGAGAAGGAGATAATAATCCATTAAAATCAATAGAAACAAATTTAGTGTTGTTTATCTATCTTAATAGTTTGCAAGAATACAAAATCTGACAATTAAATCTAACTAAAAGATTTGTGATATATTAATCAAAATTGAAAATTGTATTACCTACAACATTGCATTGAGAGATTTTATCTATCATTGCATGGAGTTTGCCTTCCATGTCTCCCTATGTTGACCGTTGGATGGGTTGGAACATGGTCATGCATGAGGCAGCCATTGAACGGCAATGATGGAAGAACTTGTGGGCAATTGGAAAGCAAGGTTGGTGTATCGCTGTGAATGGTGGTTGGCAATCACCAAAGGAGCACATGAAATGTAATGCTCTGATTCAAAAGAAAAGTAATAAGTGTATATAAATCCCATCTACATACCATATTCTCTTACCTAGTCATGCCAATGTCAAAGGTACAAGTGTATATATACATACATACATATATGTATATTCAATGTTGATCACGATTATTATTCCTCTCTTTTCTATTATTTTCTTTTCTTTGTTTCTAATGAAATTTCATGCATGGCAGTCACTTATGTAGATGAGGATGGCATTGCGACTTACACCATCAAGGTTGTTGATGACCCTAGAATGGTCAACAAAACATTGCACATCAAACCGCTAGAGAACATCCTCTAACAAAGAGAGCTAGTTCAAGCTTGGGAGAAGCTCATTAGCAAACAATTCAACAAGACTACCATCACAGAGAAGAATTTCCTCACTGAACTTAAAAGTAAAATGATAACTAATTCATTAATTTCACCAACAACAATAAAATCTCTAGAAACATATATCTCATCTTTTTATGATTATGATGATTAATTTTAGGTATGAATTATGTTGAGCAAGTTGGATTAGGACATAACTACCATGCTTGATATGAAGGTTATTTGACAAACTTTGACCTTTGGGGACAATGAGGAGGAAGCTACTCATGAGTTATATCAAAGGGTTAATTATGTGCATACCAAGGATTGTCTCAAGCGTTATCTCTAAGCAAACTACTAATTGTAGGCTTTTTATATTGGAATTTGGTTGAAATAATTTGTACTTTGTATAGTTTTTCTACTCTTGATTTAACACGTAATTATGAATGCTTCAAGAGTTGATCACCTCAATAATGGATCACAAAGGTAGTGATGTCGTTTAAGTTTTAATCGACGAATAAAATATATATCACTACACCATATGGGGCTATCAGTGGCGGGTTTCACGGCCTTTCGAGGTGTTTATAAATGCCGCTAAACTACCCACCGGCGTCTTAGGAAAACACCGCGACTAGTGCCGCTAAAGTGAATGTCGGTAAATTAGCGGCACTTTGTTTTGTAAAACGCCGCAATGTTAGCGGCGTTTTATAAATAAATGCCGCCTAAACCTGGCAGCGAAGGTCATTGTAAGGCACCAAAATACCGGCATTTTTCTAACACAAATGCCGCTATATTTGCGGCAATTATTTATATAAACATTGTGAAATGGTTGTGTTGTAATTTTAAAAAGAAATCAAATTTGGTGGCGTTTTTATCCAAAAATGCCACGAAAGAAGCAATGACAATACTAGCATCTTGCATTAATAAATGCCATTAATTTAGTGGCATTTTTGCCAATAAACGCCACTAATTTGGTGGCGTTTTTAAGCAAAAACGGCAGTGATTTAGTGGCTTTTTGTGGCAAAATCGCCACTAAATTAATGGCGTTCATAGTGAAACGCCACGAGTTTGTCCACATTTTAATATTGTTTAACGTCTTAATGGCGTTTTCTGTGAGAAAATGCCACTAAAATAGTGCCATTTTTGACACGACGCCGTGAAATTAGAGAATTTATAGTTACAAATTACTGATGTAAGTTGTCGGCATTTTACTTATAAACATCGCTAAATTTTGAATGTGATTTCCTGTGATTTTGTAATTTTATTTTTGTGCATTTTGTAAATGCCAGTAAAACACCTGGAATTAGCATTCAAGATAACAACAGTCACATATACTTATTTATGTACACAAACACAATTGTTGATGTTCAATAATTTAAAACCAATTAGAAGTCACAAACGCCTTTGATATTCCACCATAATACAAAAGAAAATACAAAGTTACTAAAATTAGTAAATAGTTAGGTTTGTGATTCTTGTCTTACTCCAAATAAAACCATAATACAACAGAATAAAAGTGATAAGTAAAAGACCTCCATAGCATGATCAATGCCACTACTGATCTCCAAAAGGTTGATTCTACAATTTAAAAAAAAAAATATTAGAAAAGATTGCACAATGAATTTAAAATTATTTCAAAATACATACAAACATAGTAACATTGGCACTTTCGAAATACCTATGACTGAGAAGTTGAGCCAACTATGTCAACTCCAGGGATACTAACACCAAGAAAAAGATTTGTAAAAACCCAAGAAGAGCATTATATCGAGCACATTCTTGATCACGCTCTTGCTCACATTGCGCACGTTCTTGGTCTTGTTCCTCTTTCATTTGTTGCATTTGTTGCTCCATTTGAAGAAATCGCTCAGCAAAATCACTTGATTGAGATCTTGAGGCAGTATAATTTTTGCTAGCCGTACCACCATAATAACTTTTGGGTGTTGAACCTAATCCAACCCCTCTTACTCACCCACATCATTCTTTTCCAATAAGTTCTGTCAGAATTTCAGTTTCAACCATTTGTATATATATATCCTTATCTACTGTTTCACATTCAGCTAACTTCTCATTTGCCTTATCTTGTATATATTGAAAAAAATATTTTAAAGAAATAATATATTTCAAAACAAATTATGAATTAAGAAATTCTTAAAACATAATTATTACCATAATTTTTCACTTTCCACGTTCATGTGAGAACCATCCTTCTTGGTATGAGTTGCTTTAAAAAATTCAAGGCGTCCTACTTTTCTTCCACTGTTAACCTCCTACAAGTATTTAAACAAAAAATTGTTCGAATCACAAACATCAAGAAATTAACTTTAACACATCATTAAAGTACAAAGGAAAGTAAAAACAACATTTATAACTCACACTAGCACTTTAATACTTAATATATATTTTCTTACCATTTCCTTTTCCTTTCTCGCAAAGCTCTTCGATCCAGAGGTATGAGTATATTTTTGTTGTTTTCTGCTAGCAACCCCAAGCCTTTCTGAATCTTACATAATGACATGTATACTAACTTAGAAATAATAAAGAGATGATAATTTTTAATAAAGTAAGCAAAAATAACTATTCGACCTCTCCTTTACTTGAATACCAAAAATCGACTAATTGTTCCCATTGCCATCGAATGTTGTTTGCTTGCAAACCATCTTCTCGTTTGAAATGACGCTTTTTCAAATCATGCTTGTAATCTCTCCATTTCTTCCCCAAAGACTTTAGCACATACTCTTTCGAAATTTCAAGAGCAAATCATAACTATTTGAAGACATTATAAACAATTTAGTTTATTAATGTAACTTGATGTTTATATATTTATAGAAACAACATTTGCACAATTCAATTATGTGGATCTACCTCAATAAATTTGAACAATTCATCCTTCAATGTTTTTGGCACTTCATGCCAACTCTCATAATGGAGGCCAATTTAATTTGTTGACTAGTTCGAGCAAGCGTGCCGAGAAATCAAGCTAATAATTGTGCTTCGAGCCCAATTGGTTGTCCCAAATGATTTGCACTCACCACAATCCTCTCTTCTGGTGGTAATGACCACAACTCCTTCAAAGTAGTTCGGCCTCTTTTTTTTTGCTGTTTATTTCTATCAACTACAATAATTTACATATCAGTAGAAATTAGAACATTAATGCAAATATAATAAATTATGATTAAAATTGAAGATATGAAATTAATCTGCATTTAAATTTTCTGCTTCATTAACTGTCAGAACGTTCTCTAATCTAGTACCATTGTTTTGTTTGGCTCTTGTTCATTATGATTTGAATCAGCTAAAGATGATGGAACCAAGCAGTGAGGAGCAACATCAAGTGTTGGAGCGGATTTGTTAGAACTAAGAGGGACTGGTGGATTGGAGTTGCAAGTGTTGCTCATTCTAGCACCCACACCAGCGTCACACCCAGTAGTATTATTTGGAGCATTATTTGTAGCAGCTTCAAACACGGCCATTTTCATACACTTCAATTTTAAATTCAGCATTTTTTCCCTTATCTACATCATATAAACAAAAACATGTTAAGAAGTTTAGAACAAGTTAATATATTAAGAAAGTATTGAGCACATTTGTTTAAAGCACAAGTTTAGCATCTGAATGATCAATGTTGGTCTAATGTGGAAACTATCAGTTGTGGACCATGAGTGTGTGTTGCACTCCCTTACTTGTTATCAGAAAATATATATATGAGCATATGGAATTTATAAACATCGAAGTTTGATTATCAAAGTGCAATAAGGAAAAATATGGGTCCTTCTTGACATTCAGAGTATGGACCCAAGTAATCCTTTTTTATGTTGTGTGTGGCTTTGAAAAGCTGAGGAACTTTTGATGTCATGGATAAGTAGTGATCAGTTTTGCATATGAAACTAGCTTTGAAAAAAAATCTATAAATTGCTATTTGTGCTTTGTTGATTGATTAAGTTCATCATAATCGGAAAGCTTCTCTTTGATCAGTTAAAAATAAACTTTTGTAGCTTACATCTCTGGTTCATTTTCTTCAAATTTCTGACATCATAAAGAAAGATGATTCTGATTTGGAGTTCAATGAATGAGTTTGTTTGGTTGTGATTAATTGGTATTTGTTACCACATAGCATTGGTTGATATATTTAAGGTACCATATGCCTCCAAGACTATGAGCATGGGACAAAAGCAAAGATGCTTCAAACTAACCACTGTCAATAGCTTGTAACCTAGAAATTTATGTGCATCTTCCACTAAACTTGCAATAAAGAGAGTATGAAAAATAATAAAAATCAAAATCAAAATCAAAGCTTCATTCACACGCGCGCGCGCGCGCGCGCACACACACACACACACACACACACATATATATATATATATATCTTTTACTCATGGCATTCATTCATCAGGTTTCGAAGCCCTAGACATGAACATTTAATTTAATCAAGCTTTACAGTGATACCGAAATCAGTAAGAAATAATAAAAGAAGAAGTTTTTAACAATTCAACAATCAGTATTCGCCGATCATGTGATTCACAAAGTCAGTCTCATAGTATCACGAGGTAGAAAAATAGAGCTAAAGAAGTTGTTCAGATTAATGGAACAATCAGTTTTCTCCCTAAACTGTATGGTTGAGTAAATTATTTATCTGTGTCAGCAAGGCAACGTAACACCAATTAGATGAAATTCTTCAGAAATTACCCAAATAATCCTACTACAACAGATGTATAACGAATTATTAGAGTAAGTAACTCTTCAAACAGAACTAAGTCATCATCATAATACACCGCTCTGCTCCGTGATGATTACTCGAGTTGCTCAGCCCTTGCCTCCACTCATCGAAAACAAAAATGAACTCCTAATTCAAACACTAGAATACCACAAAGTCAAGCTTTAATTCTTTTGTTTCCATGAACGTACAGTATCCATGCGACTAGAATCACAATTCCAACTTCAAGCATAATCTAAGCTCATTCCAGTATAAACAATCCATCTCTTTCAAGATCTTGTGAGCATTTTCCTCACATTGTCTCTCCAAAATCCAAAATTCCATATAACCAAAATATAAGCAAATTGCTATAGAACCAAAACCAAGGATTGGTAAACCAATGCTTCTATGCTCATCCTTAACTGGAGAAAACCAAATCAAATTTATACATAAAGAAAAGAACTAAGAAATTTGAAACAAATAACTGAATGAATGTTTCAAGAAAGGCCAACTTGATTAACTATTAACTAGTAATTAAATCTCAAATGAAATTCAACCATTTCTGAAAACAACAATCCAGTTAACCATTGCATATTTACATTCAAATAATTTGACAGTAACTCTGCCAGTACACTGTTTTACAAAATTTTATTCAGTACTTACAGCCACTGGTCAGTGGTCACACTGAATTAGTCAGCACCTTGCTCTAGTTATTTTTATATGATAACTCACCGGTTATTATTTTATATTTGTTCCAACTATATCTACAATATAAACTCACATAGCTTCATCTTGGCTTAAACCTTTTTAATGCTGTTATATTCCTACTGTCAGTTCAATCTGAAACTTAAGTTAGCTCTCTGTTTATTATTTCCTTGAATCAGCGTTGTTGCTATTAGCTTAGTCATATCTATCTTAAAATACCTGTGCATCTATTGTTGTTTTATTTTTCCTTGAAATTGCATCTAATAAACACATGTTTTTATGTGAATATCCTGTCTCAAACTGATTTCTTGTAAAATTGTTTAAATCTTTTATCCTGTTGCTTATCATTTTAGATCGATCTTACTTTAAATCAGGGTTACTGTTGTTATTCTGCCATTTATGTTCTTTTTTTTAATCACTTGCTTTAAAATTTGTACTTGTGGGAATGCTTTGATAACTGATGCTGTCATAGTTATCATTTCTATTAGTGATAAATAAATCTTGTTTAGTTCAATCTTTTTATTACTATTGCTTACAATTCACATCTTGAACTTGATTCCAAAAATTCAATAGTAACTCCAACTCCAATTACCGAATTGACCAAAAGCCCTTCAACTAACCAGTAACCATGGCCATGAAAACACTCAAGAAGACCCTCTCATTTCTCTTTTCTCCTTTATCTTTGTCATTGTTAATTTCCTCATAAACAGCATTCCAGATTGAATCCATCATAGGAGGTCTGTATATAAACTCATTAACTTTATTTATGAGATATAATATATTGTCCAATTTGTAACGTCGTCAAGTGCCTTTGCAAATATTGCATGTGGTTTGGTGGGTTGTGGCCAAGGAACATGCAATGGATCTACCTACTGACAACATTCCATTCATCTTTGATTGTGATTGTTTTCCTGGATGGACTAAACTGAAGATAGGAAATTTAGTAATCCCTCCATGCATACTTCCCAACTGTAAGCCATGTTTAACTTGTATTTTGTCTTGTCTTCTCTTTTTTTCATTCCAATTAATATATTTATTCACTGTTTGTTCTGTTCTAGGTACCATAAATTTTGATTTGTGATCTGTCCCATTTTTCTTGCCAACAAACTTCAGTGGCAATAATCATCAGACACACTCACACACACACACACACACACACACACACACACACATCTATAAAGATCATGTGTTTGAACTAATTGGCATGCTTACGAGTTTTCATCACACGCATTATTTTTTGCAGCTTGTGATATCATCTATGGTGTGGGGTGATGGAACCTGTAAACTAACAAATAAAAGTGGCCATGCATGTGTTTGCAACAAAGGTGTGGAGTTCAATGAATGAATCATTAGCTAAAATGCTTAGGTCCTGGTAGGATTTTACAAGGCTATGATGCATCAATGTTACATAAAGAAATAAATTATTTACCTGATACTTAAAAGACAAATAATTCACCTCCCAAATCTATAAGATAAGATGTCCAAAATGTTTGTCAAATAACCTCACTAACTTTCAAGATGTTGTTAGCCACAATGAAATTCATAATGAATACTAAATTTAAAAATTTCCATGAAATCTAATAAAGTACAGGGCATAGATTAAAAAAACTCAAGTCTACGAGATGAACATAGAAGAAGAAAATGAAACATCTACCCATATGTAAGGTCATTTTTCAGTTAATAGGGAGACAACTAATTCATCTAAAATTGATTCATGAAATGCTATCACCCCATGAAACTTGCGAATCATGGGCTGTATGCATATCCAAATTCTAGTAGCGAGGTTCCATGAATGAATGCTCATGTACAACAAGTTGACGAACATAAGGATTTCCGACAGATCTCTCGGGAGAGAAAGATACAAGAAAAAGAAGTCATGTATTGTTTGAATGACACTCACAAAGAGGATTTCTTCTACTTAGACCGGATGAAATTCTACCAATCGACAATTTGAGTAGTGGTAAGGAATCGATTACGTCCACCACGGCCTTATTGGATCGAGCATAGGACACTAGGGACAAACTGATGCATAATTTTGACAGAAAAAGAAACTTTATGTGGGTTTGATTTATTCCTCAGATGAATGGAGACATATTTTCTCATGTAACAATTAGATACATTTGATTGTGTATGCAGTGTGTTTGTTACGCACGAACTGAAGGAAACAAATCAATAATGGCTTCATTATGCAAGTGATGATCGTTAGTAATTTCATTATCAATTAACAACTTATACTTGAAAGGCAGAGTTTTCTTTTCCCATTCAAATTGAACAATAATGATTTCCCCTTGTTCAAGACCTATATACGGTAACAATGGCACAATGTTTCTTCATGAATGAACAAAACACAGAACATATAAGAACTCACTAAAAGGCCTATTTAGAGACACTATATTAATAGGTTTCAATCCAAGTTATATGTGTCATGTCACAAGTTTCAGATTTTTAGAACAAATCTGCAGTTAACTGTAAGTATGTTTATATTGATGACAATTAGATCTGATGTTTCTCAAGATTAATAAAAAGAAAATCAAGAACTATTCACACCAAATCTGATCTAAGCATTGGTCACATATGAGCATAATATTGATTATTTCTTTGACATTAATCAAAACCAATAAATTTTTGGCACTCATTTCTGCTGATTCTGTTGAGAGTAAAATGAGCAAGATCAATCATCCTTAATAGCATACCAAGTCTAAATATCATAAATATTATAACGAGATGACCCAGAAATGAATCCAAATAAGATGAACCATAGATGATCAAACAAAAACACAAAAATTCCACCAAACATGACAAACCAATGGTACAAAATATGCCTCTAATTTAAGGCCAATTTTTAGAATGATTAAGAAGTTGTTGGAAATTGAAGTCCTTAAAACTTATATAATAACATCTTGTGAAAGCTAAAGAAAGTCATTAGCGATACTTGTGAAAGTTAATATTACCTGCAATTTTCACCTCTGAGTTTTTCTAATTAGAAGAACAAGACTTCACTCATATCTAAACTGGTCACCCAAACTTTTAGTTAAATGAATAATAGTTTTTGTGCTTTTGTGAGTGTGATACTATGGGAAGTTGAGGGGTGGAAGAATATATATATATATATATATATATATATATATGAATTAAAGCATAACACTAGAGGCTAGAGAGAAAGGCAGCTACCTTTTCCTTTTTATAAGAGGAGACCCAGGATGATCAATGTGTTCTTGTTGCCAAAAGCTGCACAACTCATCTTAGAAAGGCAGCAATGTGATAAATCTTTGAAAAAGGCGATTTATATACATTCATAATGGCTACCAAGAAATATCATGCATAAAAACTAATAATACGATTTTCAATCCAGCTAGCGTAACTAGGAAAAGAAGCATTTACTTATGAAAGAACACTTGTAGAAATATTTTTAAGGAAAACAGCATACACCTAATGAAACTCGGGATCAAGAAGACATTACCTGAAGTCAAGATAAGGCTTACCTTTTGTTCAAGTAAAGTCATTAAAATTGGTAGAAGACATTGCAAAGTGTCAAAACACGTAAATGTCCTCTCAACATCTTGATTGGTCCATTGACCGTCATCATTAGCGTTGAGGATACTCTCATGAATGGAAGGAAAACATTCAGTCCGAGTTCCTGCATCATTATTCTTCATCACCATGTTATACACTTCTCTTGGTTGGATTACGTATCACAACAAACTAACCTAGTTCTTTGGGATCTCTCGAATAAAAACTTGCTTCACTCCTGTGGATGAAAACACATAAGGCTCATCGAGGGTAATATGTTCACTAGTGTAGATGAAGTCGCAAGCAGTAAATTTACCATAGAAATCCATATCTATTCTTGAACCCCTACTATTATTCATCAGCGACCCAATCACAATGAAACAACATAATTTTGAACTTGTTAAAGTAGTCTAGCTCAATTATATCATTTAGTACACCATAGTAGTCAACATTTCCTTCCAATGGATTAACATCCCTAACCTTTCGCATAGCTCTCATAGTTGAAGAAGTAACAAGACAATCCAGAATTTTGAGTTTGTCTAAATCTTTCTAGTTGTATGGAATCGAAATACATTAATGGCGAGTCCTTTATATCTCTTGACAATCCTATTTGGACCTTGCGCAAGAAATTTAATTTCTTGTGACACATTTTTCCCATGAGAAACCTATACAAGTTACATTAATCTAATTATAAAAATAGTAATAGAGAATTGTTCAAGTTATGAGAGCTTGTTGCTTACCATTTCTCCCAACCATTCATGAAAAGTTTCAGTAATTTTCCTATTGACATCATGCGCATTTGAACGTCGACGTCTTATTTAATCTTTCACGATATTTCTATACTCACTACAAGTAATGATAATAAATGTTAAAAACTTGTAACTCACCAAATAAGATATGTGAAGTGTTTAACTTACATTTGAAGTGGTTCAATAGCTTCATAGTGAAATAACACATAACGATGTGCTTGTGCCCATGATCTATCATCCAACACTGCTACTTCAACTTTCCCTATTGGTTCTCCACCACTTTCAAATAAATATGAGTTTGCAAGTAGCTCATCATGCACTTGTCTTAAATTTCTCGCATGTTATCAAATATTGTTTCAACATCAACCAAATATCTAGAATAAAAAGTTACACATTCCTCTACTAAAAAAACTTTTAGCGATAGATCCTTCGGGATATCATTTATTCTGCACATAAGATTTTAACTTGAGTAAAAACCTACAACATAATTGTTCCAATTATTAGCCTATAGTATTTTGCTTGACAAGACATTATAATAAATTGATGTTTTAGGAAAATAATAGCTTTTGATTGGATACATCCATCGATAATAAACAGGTTCACCAAGTTTGGCCTCCAATGGTAGATGAACAACCAAGTGCACCATTACAATGAAGAATGAAGGTGGGAAAAATCTATTCTAAGTGACCCAAAGCTATTGTTGCTCGATATTGAAGGTTGTCAAGATCTTCCACCTTAAGGACTTTACCACAAATAATTTTGAATATGTTACAAAGTTCTGAAATGGCATGAGTCACTTGCTTTGACATAGATGACCTCAAAGCAATTGGAAGAAAATCATGAAGCAATATGTGATAATCATGTGATAAAAGAGTGAAGTGCTCCTTTTCTAATTTACACATTTGGATATATTTGAAGAGTAAACGCTCGGGACTTTATAGTCTTTAAGACTTATGACAAAATGAGATCTTTTCTGTCATGGAGAAAGAGAGAGTAGTCTTGGCTTGCCATTAGGAAGATATTAAGGGATGAAGCTCTCGTGAATTCCATTCTCAGCCAAAATCAGAGTACTGCATTTTAAATAATCTTTTGATTTCCCATCAATAATAGTGTTCCAACAATATTTTTCCACAAACATTCTTCTTGAATGTGCATCACACATCTCAGATGCAGTGGCCCTTTGATGGATCTGGCGCAATATGGTAAATCAAAGAAGATTCTTCTCTTCTTCCACACAAAATTTGCTTCTAAGCTAAGAGCTCTCTTCCTCTAGTTTGTCATCATCAGTATCTACATCAACATTGGACACTTGCCTTGGTCTTTTCTTCGATTACGATTAGCCTTGGATAGAACTGTGGCTTGCTTTCCGCCGTAAGTAAATTACAGCTCTTTCAACACATTAATAAAATATCGAGGATCCGGTAGCTGGCCGAAGGAGCTCCACGCATGTCTACATTACCATCAAAGCGAGGATGTTTAAGGATACGCATGGATAGAATGTATGTTCTAGCCATCGCGATGTGCCATTTCTAGCAAAACTTCCTGGCCATTAGTTAACGAAATTTAGCAGAAGAAAAGTTTTTAGCGGCCTGTTGTAAAACAAGCATAATTTCCTTTAGTTCTTCAATCTAAGAAATTTGTGTAAGCAGGAAAATCATTAATAGTCCATATGTATAGTGACTCAGTGTATTAGAAATTTCTCCCTGACGATGCATTGTACATCTACTGCGACCCACCAGTAGCAACTCTTCTAATAAGGAGGCTGCAAAGTATGAATTTCAATATCTTTTCCAGGACCTTTGTCTCCAGGAATAATCAATGATAAAAGGAAAGAAGTTTGTTTCATCACAATCGAGAATTGGTACAAATGGGAGATCAACACGCGCCAAGTCTTTGTAAGAAGTACTTAATCATTTGAATGGGTTAAACCCGCCGAAGGAGGCAGGAAGCCTAACATTTCAATGATCAGAAGCAAAGTTGGGATATCTTGCATCAAATGATTTCCACGCCTCAGCATTAGCAAGGTGTCTCAACTATCCATCATCAGTTCGACCATTAGCATGCCAAATCATATCAGCTGAAGTCTTAGTATACATGAAAATTCTCTGCAATCGTGGTAAAGGAATATACCGTGACCTTACCCGGGTCGCTTATGAACCACTTCATTGTCATCATTCAAGCAGCGTTGATCGAATCGGTGGAGCACCGGTGAGAGCGACCACACATATAGACCCAGATTGTTGGCCTTCATTATGCTCCCAATATAGCATGCAATCATTTGGACAACAATGAATCATACCCAAAGATCAAATCCTTAATGACTTTCTTGGACTCACGACCACTTTTGCAGGAGATAGGCTGCGAGGGATTCTTTTAGAAATTCAATTAAGTGGTTAAAGAGCCACTTTGGTAGTCATCACTTTTGCAGCTTGTTTCAAATGGAAAAGATGAATGCAAAAGTACAATCTAGAATGCTTCGATCCCTCATAAAGTTTGTCATTCATATCTACCAAGCAACATGCAAAGAGCTTTGCCGCTTCTTTAGAAGGTTGTTCATCAACTCCTCCAAAGAGCTTCACCTCGTGTCATTCACCTCGAGCATTTAAATTCATCACAACTAGATTGGTAGATCCTTGCCCATCAGCTTGAGTGGATGTTAAAGCAGCACAGCAACGTTCTTCTATGCTTTCTGATCTTATGTAGAGAAGTTTGGATGTGAGGATTAGAGCTTGATGGAGCTAATATATGTCATGTTTGTCGTCATATGGGTAAGGTGACGATTTTGCACGCTCTCACATGTGGACCAACATGTGTAACCTTGTAGAATGCCATCACATACTAGATGTTCAAGCACTGTTTGACGTGTTTGCTAATGAATATTCACACACTTTATACACGAGCAAATGATCATATCATCTTGACTTGAGTTAGCAAATGCAAAATTGAGAAATTGTTCTACTCCATCTTCATATTCTTGACTCAATTGTGACTTACACATCCAACTCTTATCCATTTCTGCTTAAAATATTTTAAAATTATTTACAATCTTCTAAATTAAAGCATAGTTCCACTTAACACATTAACCATGACATACTTACGCATGCATCTACAATTCCTATTGCATTTTCACAGGAATGTTGGTTATGTTTTAATTTAAGGTTATTTTTTATTTTTATTCTTTCTTTTATGATTATTGTTTTGTAAACATTTAACATAAGGACAATACATTTAACTAGTAGAATATGTAATCCAAAAACGTCGGCCTAATAATAATTCACAAAGTAAAGGTAAAATGAACAACAACCAAATCACATTTGACCAATCATAGACAATGGCATAGAAAGAGAATCAAATTCAAAGCAGGACAATTTGAAGAAAAAATTACCTCAAACTTTATGATTTCTTCCTTTCTTCTTGCTTCTCCTTTTCCCCCTGATCTCTCTTTCTCTTCAAATCTAACACAGGATCTGCAAGTTATATAAATAGGTTATTTAGAGCAAATCATTAAAAGTAATTGAATAAGCATAAAGTCAATCCAAATCTAGCTAATGAGCATCAAAGTCATGAAAAGTGAAAAGAGAAAATCATTAATAATTAATTAAATAAGAATAAAAAGAACCAAACACTATAATTGTTCATAACATATATATGACCAAATTAAAGAGTTATAATGTTGACCTCGTTTCAATTAATTATTCAATATAACACCACCTTGTATATATAACATTAAATTTTGGACAGATCATAAGTCCTAAACTGGTTGGTGAACTGCCAACGAGACTGGCCACAGAAACCAATAGTAATGAGGATAAACAACACTAAAACCCTATCATCGTGCTGAAGTTTTAAATAGTTATCAAATAACCTACTTACGTAAAAGTGTGGCTTTGATCCTAAATTTCCATTTGCCAACTCTTTTAGCCAACAAGTGACCTGCATCGTACCATGTTGGGCGTCTGGAGTACTTACCCACATAATACTTGAGGGCTTCTTTTCAAATCCAACCCAAAAAATTCCATGCTTGCCTATGAACGGAACTTCTTATGGACAAATGCAAATACTACAAATCTTAAGGGTATAAAAACAAACAAGAGTTTTTTTCTTCAATAAACACCAGTGGGTTAATCTCTATGAAATAATATTTTGAGCATAAAAATAAAAGCATCAATAATTAACAATAGTTCAATCTAGGGGCTAATTACAACATAAACTCAAAAATATAGAATTCCTAATCTGCAATATATGAAGAAAAACAAAAAAAAAGTTAGGGTATATCTGTCCAAACAGAAGGCAACATTGCATATTTAGGGTGAAAAAAATTAAAGGAAAAAGAGGAACTCAAAGACAAAAACATAGGAGTTCAATGATGGAACAAAACAAAAGGACCACACAAACAAAAGAGATGCCAAGAAGTTGGTGTCCACAACCTGGCTGTCAAGTCTAAACATGATTATTTGCTAGGCAGGTAGATGAAAGGATGTGAAAATGAAGGTAAATTGAGTCTTCATACCTCGGTCAAATCCTCACTAATCTGCTCTATTCAAATCCTCACTAAAAATTCATAGGTCGGAAGGTTTGTTCAATAATAATTTCCAAAAAAAAAAACAACTCTTTTTAGGTTTAAAAGATCAAACAAAGAGATAAAAAAATTTAATGAAGACGATGATTGGGAGCAATAAGAACAAATAGAGGTTACCTTGATGGAGAAGCAGAGGTCGGGAACGGATTTGCAATGGTCTGAAACCCTAAGAAAACCCCTCAATTTTTCCCAAACTAAACCCCAATCAACCACCAAAACTTAAAACAAGAAAACACCAAAAAAAATCAAATCAACAACACTACAAAATGAAATTCATAATCAAATGACATAAAATGGTAAAATGATCACCTACCTTAGGAACTTGATCAGCTTCAATTGTGAGAAAGAGGCTGAAACAGATAGAGAGAAAGGAGAATGGCAATTGTGAGATAGAGGCAAAAGAAGATAGAGAGAAAGGAGAACGGCAATTGTGAGAAATAGGAAGAAAAAGATAGAGAGAAAAGAGAACGGCAATTGTGAGAGAGGAAGAGTAAGATAGAAAGAAAGGAGAACGACGGTGTGGATAGAGAAATAACTTAACCTCCGCCAATGGTTAATAAAGCTAAACTAACTTTCCAGTGTTTTCTCAAAACAACGCCGCCAATTAAAACGTTACTGACATTTATTAAAAACAAACGCCGCTACATAAATTTTATTTTCATGGATAATTTTATTTCCAATCTTGCCAATTAACTTCGCTGCGTTTATCACAATACACGCCACCATATCATAATAAATTACCGGCTCCTATTAAAAAAATGCCGCGAAATTAAATATATATTTTTCTCGGGTTAATTTCTCCAATATCGTAAATTATTTTGACGGCGTTGTTTTAAATCAATGTCACTAAATAAAACATTTGCCGGTGCCTACTAACAAAAATGCCGCTAATTAAAATAAAATTTTCGCTCGTTATTTCCTCCGAATTCGTGAATTAATATTGCGGCGTTTATTTCAAAAAACGCCTCTAATTTACCGGCAATTTCAAAATACAAATGCCACTAATGTAAATCTATTTTCATGAGATAATTCTTTAAATCTAGGAAAGAACTTGGCGGTGTTTATATCAAATAAACGCCGCCAAATAAAAAAAATAGTGGCTTTTATTAAAAACACCGCAAAATAAGCACCGTAGAAGCCCAACTTTGGTGTAGTGATAGTGTTGTACAAAATATATGTTTGTATTGGTTGTTCAATGATAAGGTCATCCTAGAACATGTGTAATCTTTGTCATTGAGATAAGATAAAGAAGAAACAACGAACAAATATAGAGTACAGCAAAATCACGCCAGTGCAAGAAACAACTTTGAATAACATATAAACACAAGTCATGCCACAAGTATAATGTAAAACATAGAAGTATGACATGTTTATTGAGTTAATGAAATGATGTCAGCATATGCGGGAACAATAACTGCCAATCAATGCAACAAATTCTAGGGTTAAAAATATATTGAAAGTTCATTTTAGTATAATATATATTAACTTAATTTCTCAATATAAATAATATAAATACAAATGCACAAATCTCATTTTAAATAGGAAGGGCCTTTTCCTGCAAACTTATATTAATAAATAAGATTGAATTGTTGATACAAATAACAAATTAATTACTGTATTAATACCTACATGTAGCCAAAGTTTTTGATTGAGAACAATCTAGGTGCCCCTTAAAGTTTCCCTAAAAACATATACGGGACTGTATCACTAAAAAAAAGTTGGCAAATAAGAATGCAGTTCAAAGCGTACACAATTCAAAGAGTGTGCAAATGCTATGACTATCATCGCACCAGCAGACTTATCACTTCCAAGAACAGCCTAATCCAGAGGTTGAGACTACAAGCATGTTGAACACTGTTGTATGTTTTTTAAGGAGCAACACAACATTCAAGAAGAAGAAGAGTATCTTTTCTTCACATCTATCAATTGGATATCTGCAACACATACATAGAGAACACACCACATTGGCTTTTGTGATGACATAATGATCAATACAAAATATTCTCTCATAAAATAGTACATTTAATATGGCATCTAGCACACAAAAAATAAAGAGACAAGACCAAACACTACTGAGATATAAAGACTTCTCCAATTGGTTGATTCCATACAGGCACATTAATTGCTGCTATCATTGTCACAACTCCTTATTTCATATTGATTGCAGTTTGGGGACCTTCACTTCCTTTTATCTTGGTATTTGCATGATATTTTTCAATCATTCCACAACACCCTCCTTTGATTGAAAGTCACTTACACCTAGCAGCATTCTTGTATATATATACCGTTGAGGATCAACACTCCTACAACACTGGTGACACTTGAGAAGGTTCAATTTAACAGTGAAGAAAAGAAGCAAAAGATAGAAGAAGATGATCAGTTGTAGGCTATCTCTACTGAGAGGAAAAGGTGGACTATTCAAAAGTAAAAGCAGCAACCAATGAGCTTCTAGCTCTATCTCATTAATATATCAAAAAGTAAACATCAAAAAATTACAATCAACTCTTCCAGGCTTTTCATTGGCCATAACTCTCCACCCAACGTATCCTCATTAGGTTCTCACCTTAACATAGATACTATTTTATATTAGCTGCTTTAATTCAGCCACACTACACTGAACACCCCAAGTACAGAGATATTGACTTGGTCCACTCTTTCCCATGCAGTGTACTCCTTCGCAGGCAATAATTAATATTAGGAGCTTACCTCTCATAGAAGTCATAAACCCACGATCACTCAAAAACCTTAAGCAATGTTTTAAAGATTAGGCAATATAAAAGGACCCATACATTGTATAGTTTCATAGAAAATTACTTGCACACAAGTAAAATGTGGGGGTTTTTTTTAAAGATGTCTTAATTAAAAACTATATCTCTTATATGTCATTATAAAATATTTTTTATTTATTTATATACCCTTGTATTTTAAAACTAATTTATATATTTTATAAAACTACAAATTGATTTTTATTTATTTTATTTTCTAAAAAAATCAAGTAAAGAGGGTAAAATTTTTGGTTAGACTTGCAATTAAAGAGGTTGAAATGCCTTACCATACACACTATGTTTCCTTCCCAAAGTCTCAATCACTCATTAGGAGCCGGTCAAAACTCTGATATTTCATATGAGAATCAAATATTTTACCATTAGGTCATTATCATGGTAGAAAAAACCATAAATATTCAACAAATAATGATTATTTCCAAATATTCATTTATTTATACTTACTCATTGACTCATTAGTTTCTCAAATACTAGTAACTTTACAAGAGAGTAGATCTCTCCCAACTCCCAACTAGAAGTTTTTTTTTAAAATATTTGCTTAAGCTACACAAACCTCATTAGTAAAATATTTATTTTTAACTAACATTTGTTAAACATTCAACCCCAATTAAAAAATTTATCCTCCAAACAAACTTAACCAACAAACTCAAATCCAATATTAACATTAACTCAAACCAAACAGTAAAATATAAATATACAATTTTAATTCAAAAACTTCAAAAAAAAAAAAAAATCTTTTCCACAACAAACTCAAACCAAAAACAACTTCCTAGTTACCATCACGTTTCCCATCACGGTCCCATCCCGTTTCTCTAACACGTCCACCCCTTCTAAAAACGCGTTTCCCCGATTCCCATAAAGAAGATGGAACCCTTGGCCCCTTTTTTATTAACCGCTGTTAACCAGCAAAGCCCTTTTTATATAAATTTGATCTCTTATTTTCCCGAGTCTTGAATCTCCCCCATCGCTTCTTCCCCCTCTTCGTCTCCTCCGAAACCCTCATCTCTTCACCTTCCCCAAAACCCTAGCCCTAGAAAACCCTAATCCTTCCCCTCCATGGCCGCGCAGTCGGTGGCCAACAACCTCTACGAGACGGCGTCGCAGCCTGACACCGCCGGTGACGCCTACACCTTCCTGGAGTTCAGCACACAGGGCGACGACTTCGATTACCACGAGTTCCAGGAGCTTTCCCAGCCGATCCGTTCTTCTTCCTCCGATCTACCTCCCCAGGACTCGTCCCCCCTCCCCTCCCCCTCTGCCGCATCGGCGGCCGCATCCTCGTCGTCTGCGGGTAAGGGACGGGGCGGCGATCGATCTGTGGCCGTTGATGCCCTTGCTACGGGGATTAGCGGTCTCAATTTTGAGGAGACGGTGGGTGATGAGGAGTTTGGGAAGGTCGGGTTCACGGAGCACGCGTGCCGCTATTGTGGGGTTCAGAATCCTGCATGCGTTGTGCGCTGCAACATGCCTTCTTGCCGCAAGTGGTTCTGTAACTCCCGTGGGAACACTTCTGGATCGCATATCGTCAATCATCTGGTATTCCCCTTGAAACCCTACCTCCACATTGCCTTTTCTTTTTTTGCCTTTCTGGATTTTGGATCTGTTTGTCATTGATCATTGTGTTATTGGATATAGATAGGGGTACAACAATGTATGGGTTTGATTTTCTCGTGTCCATGAATCTAAGGTGAGAGGATTTTGCAATGAAAGTGTGAAATTCGGGACAAATTTGAAGG
Organism: Dioscorea cayenensis subsp. rotundata; assembly: GCF_009730915.1. NCBI lineage: Eukaryota > Viridiplantae > Streptophyta > Magnoliopsida > Dioscoreales > Dioscoreaceae > Dioscorea > Dioscorea cayenensis. Next base: position 3,365,414 of record NC_052481.1, on the reverse strand, counting down.
GATTGGTATTTAAAGGTTCCTGATTATTTTTAGGTGTTGTGGTGGATTAACTAGCATTTGTTTGGAGTTTTGAGACAAGATGTTAGGGTTAGTTGGGAGGACATAATGATGCTCATTTTTGGTGCCCTGGGTTTGATTATCGTCTTTTGCATAAATTTGAATAACTTGTATATCACTAATCAAATCACCTACTGTTGAATATGCATGATTATTATGGTTTTCTCTTTTTTGTTCAGTTCTAATACTTCGTTGTTTTTTACTTTTTGTTATCATATGTGAATCTGACATAGCATGCATCACTAGTATTCACTCTGATCGAGTGAGTATGAAATTGAGTGCTGAAAACTGGGTTGGTATAAGAATCATAATCACTGTTTGGCATAAACATAGCACCTTGATGAAAACCGTAGTATTTCATTATATACTCTTTTTTTTCAATTACCATCTTCACGAGCTGTCTCATACAAACCCTTGTGTTTATTTTTCATTAAGCTTTTGAATCATCCGATCCTGAAAAGCTGATAGATAAAACAGGCCTTTTCACTGTCATTAGTTTTGTGTTCTGTAATGGCTAGCCAAGTTCCTAGAAATTTATCTAGAAGGTCATCATTTAGAATCTCATTTGATTCCAAATTTTTAATGTTTGTCTGCTTAGTTGGTCCTTCTGGTTGAGTATTCTGAAAGCCTAATAGCCTATAGTTTGAGTTCGACTTCCATGTGTCATATTTAAGCTTCCGACTTCCATTTACTTCAATCTAAGTCAGCAGGTTCACTTTATTATGGATCTGAACCAAACTTTTTTATGGTTTCTACCTGCAGCAAGATCTGTTTCTTGGCTTATCTGCTATTGTATTGAACATTAAATTATGCTATTAGAGTAATAAATAATAATGTTGCCATTTCTTTATTTTATCTAGGTTCGAGCTAAACACAAGGAAGTTTGCCTCCACAAAGACAGTCCTTTAGGAGAAACAATTCTTGAGTGTTATAACTGTGGTTGCCGGAATGTGTTCCTGCTTGGGTTTATATCTGCAAAAACAGAGAGCGTGGTTGTTCTTTTGTGCAGGGAGCCTTGTTTGAATGTGAATGCATTGAAAGACATGAATTGGGATCTCAGTCAGTGGTGCCCTCTAATCGATGATAGATGTTTTCTCCAGTGGCTTGTTAAGGTTTGCCTTTTCAATTTAATATGTATCTATTCACTTTACCTGGCTTTTCCTTCTATCCTAAAAGGTTGCATTCGCCCCCAGATTCCTTCTGAACAGGAACAGCTGAGGGCACGCCAAATCAGTGCTCAACAAATTAATAAGTTGGAAGAGCTTTGGAAAACAAGCCCGGATGCTTCTCTAGAAGATCTTGAGAAGCCTGGAGTTGATGATGAACCCCAGCCTGTGGCCCTAAAGTATGAAGATGCATATCAGGTTCTGTATATTACTCTACTTTGGAAATCAGGTTAGTGGTCTGTTGTTTAGTTTCTTGACACGATTCTTACTGAGGTTTTCTGTTTACAGTATCAAAATGTATTTGCACCACTTATTAAACTTGAAGCTGATTATGATAAGGTTTGTATTTCAGTTTTTTGTTGTTGATGACTATACAAAGTATTTACTTGACCTTCTTGCATTTGCACAAGAAAAATTTGAGTTTTAATCATTCTTTGGGGTAATGTTTATCATGTTCTTTTTATAGATGATGAAAGAGTCACAGAGTAAAGACAATGTGACAATTCGTTGGGATATTGGCCTTAACAAGAAGCGTGTTGCTTACTTCGTCTTTCCCAAGGTTGTAGAGTTGAAGGGGCATGTGTTGTTTCTTCCTTTCTAGTGAATGTTGCTTTTTTTCTCTTCATCTTCTTCTGTTTTTTTGTTGGTTAAATGGTTGTGCTTATTTGTATCTCCATAAAACGTTTTCTGTAAAACATTCCTGATTTATGTCAGAAAATATGTGACTTTGTAGGAAGATAATGAACTAAGGCTTGTTCCGGGGGATGAGCTCAGGCTGCGATACTCAGGAGATGGTGCCCATCCTGCATGGCAATCTGTGGGCCATGTGGTATGCTTTGTTTTACATATTACCTTATAATGGTCTCGAGTGCAACCCATATTTTTTCAAATTCAATGAATCCAAAATGTTCCTTCTGCAAGTATCTTCATTGTGAATGTTTTGATATCTTTTAACATTATCTCTTACGTCTGCCTTCAGATCAAATTAACTGCACAAGAGGAGGTTGCTCTTGAACTTCGCGCAAGTCAGGTTGCATTGAAACTTGTGGATTTTTTGGCACTAGCAGAAACATGTTTGATTCTCAGATTATGCTAATTTTTTTTTTTTACTTTTTCAGGGTGTCCCTGTTGATGTGAACCATGGCTTTAGCGTAGATTTTGTGTGGAAGAGTACTAGTTTTGATCGGATGCAAGGGGCAATGAAAACCTTTGCTGTGGATGAAACCAGTGTCAGTGGGTAAGCTGTGAGCTACTTGCGATGCTAATACATTTTGTTGTTTATGACTTGCAGGATTCTGAGTTCATTATGTTGTAATTATTTCTAGTTGTAGTTCCACGTATATAGTGTTTTTTGTACCAAGTAATTGAGAGATTGTATTCTCAGCTTGCTTCTCAGATCATTGAATTGTTTAGCCAGTTTTGTAGAACAACACCCCTAGTGTTGTACATTTCAATTGGTACCCTGGGATTATATTAATAACCTTTATACTTGCTGGCCCTTTTATTCTTCCGTAGTTCTCTAATTTCTGTGTTTATTATAATACTTTCCAACTGTTCTATACTCATAACTGAATTTCAGGTTCCATTGGAGATATTAGTTATTTATAATTGCTAGATTGCTTATGTAATGTTGATTTTCTTTCTTACAGGTATATATACCATCACTTATTAGGGCATGAAGTTGAACTTCAAGTAGTCCGTAATACACTCCCACGGCGTTTTGGTGCCCCTGGCCTTCCCGAATTAAACGCTTCCCAGGTATGATTTGTCCTATTAATTTCAGGTTGTAATTAGTAATGACATGCTCAACATCTTGAAGCGGAGCTATTTTTGGTTCTCAGTGGTTCTTCTTGTTTCTTATGGAGGATTCTCTTTTGCTTGTGCAGCAAATTGATTAATGTTTTCCCTGCCATACTTGTCTGTAATGCCTTGTCTTATTTGTGGCTTATTGTTACTCAAAGATAATATAGACTTTGATTGGCATACTCCAGTTTGATAGTATTGAATATTATTGCTTTTTTCATTGTAAAATCGTTCATTTTACATATTTTACATGGTTTTAACATTGTATGAGAGTTCACTGTATAAGATATTTGTTGCTTTATGGGTAGGTTTTTGCTGTGAAGAGTGTCCTTCAGAAGCCAATTAGTTTAATCCAGGGTCCACCTGGTACAGGGAAAACTGTCACATCTGCATCCATTGTATACCACATGGCCAAGCAAGGCCAGGGGCAGGTACATAATTTTCTTTTAAATCATATTGTGGCATCCTGTACGTTATTCATGATTCCATTGTAATTTGGCATTTTGTGCAATTGCAGGTCCTGGTTTGTGCTCCAAGTAACGTTGCAGTTGACCAATTAGCGGAGAAGATAAACACAACTGGATTGAAGGTAAAATATTTGTCCTGATTTTTGTTTTCTTTGATGATATATTAAGTTGTCTGCAAAGTCATGAGTTTGTCACCATTCTAGTAACAAAATATCGTATCTGGAAAAAAAATTGAAGCTTTATGATTCTGACTTACCCTTTCATTGTGCTCTTTTCAGGTTGTTAGGCTGTGTGCTAAATCAAGAGAGGCTGTGAGTTCACCTGTTGAGCATCTAACGCTTCACTATCAGGTGTCTTCCATTTCCTATTCTATTTGCTTCCAGGATTTTAAGTAGTATGAGTTATATATCTAATTTGTATTATATGACTCACTTGCAGGTTCGACATCTTGACACATCTGAAAAGAGTGAACTTCATAAGCTTCAACAACTGAAAGATGAACAAGGTAGCTTGTCAATTTTTTTGAACATGTACTTATTGTGAAAATCTGGTTGGTCACCATTTTCATTTCTGCAAGCATGCAAATATAGGCATAACAATCTTGAGACAGTCATGCTTTACTACCTACACGCTGATATGAAGCCTGCAGTCACATCTTGTTATTTATCTTGGATGTACTGTAATGTTATACAATTGTTTGTGGGCTATGATCCACTCCTGAGAAGTTCCTCTATGAAAGTTAATTATTATATACTGTTTTATTGTATTCGTTATTGACTTATCTATAGCAGTTCAGTTAATTTTTCTGATTCCTTACTCATTTGTAAAACTGCAACTTCAGAAAACTAACTTTTTTAACATACTTATCCATCCAATTATATCTTATTGTTTTTGACATCAATAAACAATGGGCATTGAAATTAGTCTATAAATTATCAGGGGAACTATCAAGCAGTGATGAGAAAAAGTTTAAGGCTTTGAAACGAGCTACTGAAAGAGAGATATTACAAAGTGCTGATGTCATTTGTTGCACCTGTGTTGGTGCTGGAGATCCTCGATTAGCTAACTTCCGGTTCCGACAGGTATGTAAACTTTCATATCTTGAAATTCCTAAAGCTTTTTATTACTAGGTGAAATTACTTTATTTCATTTTTTTTGTGTTCCAGGTTCTTATTGATGAGTCTACTCAAGCAACAGAGCCTGAATGTCTTATTCCATTAGTGCTCGGGGTCAAACAGGTAGCTGGTGATAGAACTATATTTTAATATATGTTTTTCCCCAGATACTCATCAGGTGTTTCTTCTATTCTAGGTTGTTCTGGTTGGCGATCATTGCCAGCTTGGTCCAGTCATAATGTGCAAAAAAGCAGCTCGTGCTGGATTGGCACAGTCTCTGTTTGAGCGCCTTGTGCTACTTGGGCTGAAGCCATTTAGATTGCAGGTTTGCATTTATATTCTATTGTTTTATTGTTTTAACTTTGGGGGACTGGTATGTCTGAAAGCAAATGGTTCACTTATGCTAGCAAGAAAATGGAAGTTAAATAAGTCATTTTAATTCTAATTGATATTTGATTTTTGCAAAGTTTTACTGAACTCCAGATATTTGATAGCTTCTCTGATGATTATTTCTGTTGCTTTCAAATTATATAATAGAACTATTTAATGATCCATTTCCTGTGATTTCGTCGTGTGATTTGTTTCTGCCTGCTAATGAGGTATTTTCAGAAACATATGCTTGGGCTATACAATTTTTTTTTCTTTGTTTTTTTGTGATGTCCTTCAACTAGTTTTGTTTCTTCTTTTTGTGAATGTCAAGACAATCAACCCCTAATTTCTTAACACACTTGAAATTGCAGGTCCAATATCGAATGCATCCTTCTCTTTCTGAGTTTCCTTCAAACAGCTTCTACGAGGGCACTTTACAGAATGGGGTGACGATAAATGAGAGACAATCCACAGGGATTGATTTTCCTTGGCCTGTTCCTAACCGGCCAATGTTCTTTTATGTTCAGGTAGCTTTGATGGATGTTTTCATCTTTTATCTTCTTGCTGCATGAGCCCAAAATTTTTTATTACTTTATATATTGGGGTAATTTTGGGGGTGATTTCTTATCTAGATGGGACAAGAGGAGATTAGTGCAAGCGGAACCTCATATCTTAATAGAACTGAGGCTGCGAATGTTGAGAAAATTGTAACAACATTTTTGAGGAGTGGTGTGATTCCTAGCCAGGTATATTTTTTCCCCCTTTTGTGTTGCATTGTGAACTAAACCTTTTTTGTTTTTGTACCATCCTTTGTTTTTTCTTTAAATGTTTTGCTTTGAAATTGTATAGATTGGAGTAATAACACCATATGAAGGACAACGGGCATACATTGTTAATTATATGTCTAGAAATGGAGCGCTCAGGCAACAGCTTTATAAAGAAATTGAGGTTGTTGCTTTACCCTGGCAGAAATTAATTCATCCATCACATTACATGTTATGATCCTCATGGGAATTTTTTCTTTATTTCTAGGTTGCAAGTGTTGATTCTTTCCAGGGAAGGGAGAAAGATTTCATTATTTTATCTTGTGTGCGAAGCAATGAACACCAGGTGGGGATTGTGCCTGTAAATGATCTTTTTCTCTTTTGCATGAAATTTTTTTTACTGATAAACTAGATTTGAAGTGTGATACATGTATATACATATGTGTCGTGTGCTTAGGTGTGTATGTATTGGGTATGTATATAGATCTGTTGTTGTTGTTGTTATCGGAGAGTTAGCAAATCACAGTTATTTAATAGATTACAGAGGAGGCTGAGGGCATTCATCCTGGTTAACTGCTGCTCCTCTCTCTTTACTTTACTGAAGCCTTCCATTGACTTTCATTAGCTGTTTGTGTTTATAACATTATTTGTTGTTGCTGTTGTTTTATTGTGCTTGTTGACCTTCTGGTTTTCTAAACTGATGTATTTCCTTCTGCTGACCTCTTCAGGGTATTGGGTTTCTTAATGATCCACGTAGGCTTAATGTGGCACTAACTCGAGCTCGTTATGGAATTGTCATCTTGGGGAATCCAAAGGTTTTGAGCAAACAGCCATTATGGAATAGCTTATTGACACATTATAAGGTTTGCATTAAATATTGTAAAGTCTCTTGTTTTGAGTTTGTCAGAATTTGTGGCATTCTGAGTACTTTGCAGTAGTAAGAATTCTTATGCTGATAGGTGGTATTTTGCCATTCAGGAACACGAGTGCCTGGTAGAGGGGCCTCTGAATAACTTGAAGCAGAGTATGGTGCAATTTCAGAAGCCAAAGAAGGTTAAGTCCTGTGTCATCTTGGATGTTGATTTTTTGGCCTCTTCTATTGTTATTCTAGTATCAGACAATTACTGGAAACTATTTTGACCATTTTTGCATACAAGCATTTTATGACATCTTAGGGAGATTTAATTATTTATAAATATATTTATAAGAATTTTTTTTAAATTATTAGTATGAATTAGATCAAACTTTTGTCAGCTCAAATAAAAATTTCCTACCAACCCAATATTTAAGAGGGAGGGATTGTTAGCCCACTTTTATCCATTCTTATCTAGTAAAAAGTGATTTGTTGATGTGATTAGAGGGCTTTCTTTTTAATGTTGGTCTGTGCCTGTCAAACAGATTTATAATGACCGCAGACTCTACTTTGGTGGTGCCCCTGGTGCTGGTCCTGCTGATAGCTTTGGGCCCATTGGCTCCACTAGCTCAAATGTTGACAAACGAGGTGGTCGTGCTAAAGGTAAAATTGTTCACATGCAGAGATATATCCTTGAATTTGTGGATATAATATTTGATTTTTGATCAATTTGTATAGCTATGACTGTGAAGTGTTTTAATGATTTGAGTGATATTTCTTTTTCCCAATAGCAGGCCACTCCTATATGCCCTTCGGCCCGCCAAATGGTACTCCTAAGCCAGGCGTGCATCCTGCCGGATATCCCCTCCCTAGGATCCCTCTTCCCCCTTTTCTTGGCGCTCCACATTCACAACCATATGCAATTCCAACCCGAGGGGCTGTTCATGGCCCAATTGGAGCTGTTCCGCAGGTTCCCCAACCAGGTAATAGGGGTTTTGGAGCTGGTCGGGGTAATGCTGGGGGCCCCATTGGGGGTCACCTTGTACATCATCAGCAAGCTTCCCAACAAGGTCTGGGTGGCATGGGTTCTTTCAGTTTTCCTCTGGATAACCCAAACACTCAGCCATCTGTTGGGGCTCCTTTATCTCAATCTGGATTGATGACTCAGGTAGCATCTTTGAAATCCCATTTTTGTCCTGCATATATCCAATGTAACATTAATTCTGTGGCTTTTGCATGGTGCTCTAGGTTCCAGTTCAAGGTCTAAGCCAAACATTTCATGAAGGATTTTCTATGGGTGGCATGTCACAGGTATTAATTACACTATTTTTATTTGCTTCTCTCTACTGTTAGTTTCATAATACCAAATCTATTATTATGCCAGGACTTTCTGGGTGACGACTTCAAAAGCCAGGGATCACATGTTGCATATAATGTCGCAGATTTCTCTACCCAGGTGCAGATTTAACTCTTTTCTTTCATTTCCAGGCATAACTTTACTTGAATGCAAAGCATTTTTACATGTTCAGTTGACCACAAAACTAGTTTGTTCTTTAGGCTTCACAAAGTGGGTATGGTGTTGAGTATGCCACCCAGGGACCACAAGGGGGGTTCCCTGCAAGTTATTTGAATCAAAATTCTCAACCGGGGTATTCGCATTTGGGCTCTGGAAATGACTTCATATCTCAGGTGCTTGAGCTTGTGTGAAAGTTCCACTTACTTGATAAATCTGCTAACCAAACAAATTAATCTTGACTGAAAGTTCCATTTCTGCTAGGATTACATGGCTCATGGATCACAAGGTTTATTCACACAAGCAGGATACAATGATCCATCACAAGGTGAATCTTCTCAGAGCCATTTTGGTGTGGCTGGCCGCAGTCCACTGCAATCACAGGTACTCATCCAATGAACTCTTGATTTGTTTGTGCAAAATTTCCTCTAAAACAATGCTAGAAATAACTTTTCAAGAGCTGATTATTCAGGGCTTGATGAACCCCCCTCTGCACTCACAGCCGTTCACCCAATACAACACCCCAAATTCACAGCCTCCGCAGCAGCAGAACCAGAAAATTCACTACAATGGATAAACTCCATTGCAAGCTTCCATTTTGATGGGTTATAATCTTTGGATTTAGCATCGCGGTTGTGCCATGTGCGTGCCTTTGTGCAAACCTTGCAGAGAGGAGTCAGCAGGTTCGAGTTGGTTCCCTCTATTGGATGCCTCCTAAATTTACTATAAGGACAGGATTGGTGGTTACAGAGGCCAAGGAAGAATGGCGACTCACCGAACTGCATGCTGCACAGTTGGCATAGCTGGAGCTGAGGAAAGGATTTGCCCAACCCCTCCGATTATCATATAGGTTTTTCCTATGATTTTATCGAAAGTAATCAAGTGCCATAAGGGAGTATCGAGATTGCATACAACAAAAATGTTATTGTGATTGTGGCCTTGCTCAATATCAATCGGTTTTTCTGCACATATACAAGGAAATGCAATAGTGGGTTTGTCCTCGCTCTCTGTTCGACATATCTACACAACAGCTGCAGTTATACCTTTGTGTACATCATCAGTCTTTAAAAATGGCAGGGCTCTTACACACTGATGTTTATGGTTTTTGATGTTATGCAGCTCATAGTTGAACTCCCTCAACAATGTTTTGAATGGTTTATTATGTGTTTATGCGCTGGGTGTTTTTATAGTGGGTTAAGCTCATCCATGATTTGTTGACCTAGCCTGACAAAACGGATTAGTTCATTTATGGTATTGATTTTGGTTTTCAGTTTGAGATTGGGATTTGAAATTCTTTCTTTGCTTTGTGTTTTCACTCTGGAATTTAATTGGCTTTAACTAAACGGTTCAGACTCTGTCTAGTAACCGAGCTTAGTTAAACAATCCTCTCTAGGCTTTAGGGGAGCTTTGGCATTGGCCTTTACTTTCAAATCAACCCAACAAGGTATATTTTGTTGGTTTTTTTTTAAAAAAACAAAAATGTATAGATTTATTGAGTCTCACAAAAATTTTATACCACTGTTAGGAGTCTTTAAAATGACGGTTGCTGCTCTTTTATATAAAAATAAATTTTATTAAAATATTGTTAAAGTTGGATATTATTTTTAATTGGTTTAGGTTAATTTGTTTTGTTATTTTTCTTAAATACAGCTAATCTTGGTTTAGTTTAGCAGCTCTTACAGCCTGAATTTTAACTTGAAGGCCTTTTTTATGAAGCTGAATAAAAAGCATCTTTTTTTCTGTTTTGTGTTCTGTTTGAGAAGAGCTACAATAGTTTCTATAAAAAAAATTTTAAAAATTGCCTGTGAAGGTGCGGTCTATCTAAAGCCGAATTGCATGAGTAGTTTAACTCTCAACTGCAACTCAAGTTACAATTAAACATCACTTCGAAAAAAAATGTGAGTTTTCCCGTATAAGCCTATAACTAGATTTACATTACATAACAATCCAACTTTACCTCCAAACAAACAAACCCTCTTAAATCAAACTACAAGCAACATCTTTAGTCACACCTTTCTCCTTCATTATCACTCGCACTTTAGCAGCATTACTCCACATCCCTGCCGATGCATATATATTCGAAAGCTGCACATAATGTCCTGCATTCTTAGGATCTACTGCAAAAATACGATCCGCAACAATCTCCCCGAGTTCAACATTACCGTATATATTACAAGCATTCAACAATGCCCCCCACACTGTCACCGCAGGCTCCATAGGCATGCTCTTTATTAACTCATATGCCTCCTCGACACCCCCTGCTCTGGCAACAAGATCGACAACACATGCGTAATGCTGATGCCTCGCTTCAATGCCGAACTCTCTCATTAGGTAGAAATACTTCAAACCTTCAGCGACCAAACCGGCATGATTACACGCTGAAAGCAGCCCAATGAATGTAACATCATTTGGTCGAACACCTGCATCTCTCATTCTGGTAAAGACTTCAATAGCTTCGTGCGCACGGCCGTGCCATCCGTATCCAATTATTAGTGCACTCCAAACAACCACATCCTTGCAAGGAATGCGATCAAACGCTTGATGCGCTCGAGCTAAACTCCCGCACTTCGAATACATATCGATGAGAGCAGTGTTCACAAACACATCTTTACTGTACTCACTCTTTGCAGTGTACTCCCCCATCCACTTCCCAAAATCTAAAGATCCAACTTGAGCACAAGCCGAAATTGCCGATCGTATCGTTATTGAATCCGGCTTCACATTGCTTGCAATCATGCTCCTGAAAAGCCCCACAGCTTCATGACAACAACCATTCTTCACATACCCAGAAATCATAGCATTCCAAAGAATCACATCTGGTTCAAGGACACAATCAAACAGAGACTTAGCCACAAGCACACACCCACACTTTGCATACATTGCAGTGAGAGTGATCAACAAGTCTGGCTCATCCTCAAACCCACCCTTGATCACCAACCCATGAACTGAGCTCCCATGCACCAAGTCTTCAACATCAGTGTATGCTTTCAGAACACTAACAAGTGATACAAAATCCGGCTTCACATCCGAAGAGCAACGCATGTCTCTGAACAATCTCAGCGCATGCAGAGGTAGCCCATTCTGAGCGCACCCTGAAATGACTGAAGTCCAAGAAACAACATTTCTCTCAGGCAAATGGTCGAACAGCTTGCACGCAACGGCAATGGCGCCGGATTTAGCGTACATTGCGATGAGACCATTGAGAATGAAAACATCAGACTCGAAGCCAAGACGTAGCAGATGACAGTGAATAGAAAGACCGGTTCGAACATCACGAAGAGCGCCGCAAGCCTTGAGGACAGCCGGAAAAGTGAAGCCATCCGGGGTGATGCCTCGCCAGAGCATCTGGGCATATAAATGGAGGATGGTGGAGAAGGATCCGTGATGGGAGTGGGACTTGATGAGGGTGTTGTAGAGGAAGACGTTTGGTTGGGGAATTTGGTCGAACAGGTTGTGGGCATGGTGGAGGTGGCCAATGGAGGAGGCGGAGAGGATGAACTTGGCGGCGAGGGAGTGGGAGGAGAGGAGGCCGGAGGAGAGGAGGAGGGCTTGGGCTTGGAGGAGATGGTGAGGTTGCGAGCAGGCGTCGAGTGTGGAGGAGATGTGGTGGATGATGGTGGTTTCATTGGTCGAGAGGTGGTTCAGTGCGAGTGTTCGGAGATGGCGAGGGGTTGATGTCAGTGCTGCCATGCATTTTCTCAAGAAATAATAGCAATGGAATTGCGCATTTAGTCACACACTTTGAGAAATAATTAAAAAAAAAAAACCAAAAAATAAGGAAAAGTTTATGTGTGTGTATATATATATATATATTTATTGAAGAGTCTTCCGGCTATTCAGTAATAAAAAATAGAGAAAAATATTTTATGATTTGATTATTAATTTTTTTTTTTTTACAAATAGACTACAAACGCCCCCATCAAATACCTCTATCTAAAGATAAATCAGTGCATGTGGGAGCATTGCTCACCGTGCACTCATTTTGCGCGTGAAGTGGGATTCGATCCCGGGTTTCCCGAAACGAATGCCCTACATAAGAGATGGTTGTTGGCTTATTAATATTTTAGTATCTATAGTTTTAACTATTTTCAAAAAGATACAAAAATATTTAATACTATTGAAAATTACATGAATTTATCTATTTTGTCTTTATTAAGTATAGTTTTTTAATATGGATTTAAAGACAAAAAGTAAATTTGTGTATTTTTTTAATACCATGTCAACAAGGATTAACATGGTTAAGTGTTTTGATATCTTTTTGTAAACGGTTAAAATCATAAAATACTAAAGTATTAACAATCAAACCACTCATATCAAATTGAGAAAAAGCAAACCACATGATACTTTAAAATAATATTTTTAGTCAAGAACTCTTGCATAAGGATGGAATCGATGGTTATCTTATTTTCCCCCAACTTAAATGTTGAAGATGTCCAACACATAAGAAAAAGCTAGGGTATATCGACTTCCCAGCTCTACTTTTTTATTCGCAGGGTCTAGACCGTCAACATTGGCTTAAAAACTTTTATACTGAGATGAATTTGAAGTTTTAAATTTGGTTTTTGTTCTTTTTTAACTTGTTGCTCTTTTTTGCATTAAAAAAAAAAGAGCAAATTTTGAAGATTTCCCATGACTTATTCACATCTGTCTTTTAAAAAATTAAAAATATTTATTAAAATAAAATACATATACAATAGTATTCAAGAAAATGAAAAACAAAAAACATAAAAGAACTATAAAGAAAGATATGACTTTTTTTTAGAAATAATATAGTTAAACCACATATTTAAATTTTTATAATTTTTTATTTAAGCCGTATTTGTTTTTTTGGAATTTGACGTTACTTGCAATTTTAATTATTTTACTGTAAAAAAACTCTTATTTTGCCGGAAAGATTTTTAAATGTTGATATAACTACAATTACTTCACCTAATGTATTTAGACTTACTCCTAAATTGGGCGTAACTTCAAATTCCATTACTTTATAACTCACTTAGGCCTTATGAGAGAATTACAAGAGGCCTGGTTGTAAGTTCTTTGAAGCATGATACCCCTAAAGCTTTTTGGGGCTGGGGTAAATAAAAAATATAATAAAGAGTCAAAAATTCCAATCTTTGATTTGCCTTTTTTTTATTAAAAAAAAATCATATCTTTTATTTATAATAATTTTTTGTTTTTCTATTTTTCATAATATTTTGTGTATGTATTTTATTTTAATATATATAAATTATTTATTTATTTTTAAATTATATAACAAGCCATAAGCTTCAATATTGATTCACCAATATATCCTTTGTTTATGAACTTTATTATTATTATTATTATTATTATTATTATTATTATTATTATTATTATTATTATTGTCCACAATATCTCACTTGTTCTAATGGGCAGGATCGTTGGGAGATAAACACATAATTATATATATATATATATATATTATACAATTACCCTGTTTTTCACTGATTAAAAAAAGTAAATTAGTAATCTTTGCAAAAGATAGTTGGCTACTCCATTCTTCTTTTGACGGTTCAAATTTTATTCCTGACTTGTCTCTGTGTATCTAAAAATTAATAATAATTAAAACTAAAGAGCAAAAAAGTGTGGTGACAGACCAAAATTTCGAATAGGTGATGTGCTGACATTTTTTTTAACTAAAACAATCATGTCTTTTCTTTGTAGTGCTTTTTTTTTAGTTGCGCGAATGCTTTTGTGTAAGTATTTTATTTTCATAAATATATTTCATTTATTTTTTAAAATTATATAACAAACCAGAAACGTCAAGATTGATCACCAGTATGTCCTTTATTATTATTATTATTATTATTATTATTATTATTATTATTATTATTATTAGTGTAAAAATCTTTGACCTATGATTGGTTTCTTAGACTTTATTGCGTGAGACACTTAAAGTTCTATGAAAGGGTATATCCCTCACGGTAAATATTTTGTATATATATACAAAGTTCAAATTCAAAACCGAGTATTTAAACACTCAAAACATCTATCACATTGAGCAACCTATGTTGGTAACTTTATTATTTTATATGATCCCAATTTTTCTTACTGTCCAACAACAATGGAATTATATATTTAATCACACTTTAGAAGATCTTAAAAGAAAATTATGTACAAAACCTTGAAGCTTAAGGGTGTATTCACCCAAATATGTACTAATTTTATCTTGGTTGTTCTTAATATTTAACAATGTATAGTGATTTTACCAAGAAACAAAGTAAATATATTGCTGATCGAATTATTTTCACACTAACCTAAATAGCACTATTAAATTAATTAAGATCTTTTACTGCAAATGAGAGTAAAACTAGCGAACATAATATGAAATAGAGAAGTCAAAGGATTGATAAAAGCAAGTGACCAACAAGGCATGCATTCATGGCATGAATGAAGAGGCTCCTTAATTACTGAAATCAAAGTACAGGATTCCAACTGCTGAGGCTTTGTTAGGTTAACAGTTTCATTAGAGTTTGATAACTAACCCAACCTACAAACCATGTTCTTTGCCATCATATATATATATATATATATATATATGCAATGGTGTAGCTAATGTTGCAGCTCTTTTGGAATTCAAACATGGGACCTCTTTTAATAATTAATTATGTCTACTAACTCCTTATCACTTTATTTATCAACACTAATCAATGAGATCATCATGAAGAAACTATTGATTAATTAATTAATTATTACATGTTGTGATATTTGTTTAATTTGGCACTCATGAGAAGAGTTAATTTGGTGGAGAAGTTGAGAGTTAGCTAATTATAATGGCTTGATACTGAATGATTAACAGCGAATTCTGTTAAAAGAATAATTTAAATTACTTATAATCTTGATCTTCCTCCCAAATATATAAAAAGATAACATGAAATAAAAAAAATATTAAAGTCACATGAAGATAGAATATATATCTTGTCCTAGGATGAATTTATAGAATGAAGTAATATAATAGAAAATGAATAAAAATCAAATAAATAACCAATCAAAAAAATATAGATCAAGAGGATTGACTATAAATTATTTTTTTTTTAAAAAATTCTTTCTTTTGGAACATAAAATACTAAAATAGCCTAATGAATAAGTAAGCATGTTGCACTATGTTTTTATAAATCAATAAATGTATAGTTATATATTGATATGGTGCATGTTTATTAATTAAAACAAGAAATTAAATAGCTTGCTTAAAGCTATATGCCAAGACAAAAGAGTTTCTCCACAAGGTTTGTCAACCAAAGATGATCTCATGGCCTAAGATTAGATCAATATATTCAATTGTTAGATAAATTAATAGGCAATCTAAGGGAGACGAGAACAATGACATTTCAATCATTTCTTATAGCAAATTATTTTTAATAAATAAAAATTAAAATAAACATATTTAAAAGAAATAAATGATTGAAATGAGAATGTTGAGATAGATGTTAAGTTCTAATGACCGATTAAAAAATATATTTGTTCAAAATAAATTAAGAATGACAATTATTACTAACAAATTAAGAGAGGATCATTTAAGATACTATGGATATTTCCTTAAATAATCAATAGGTGCCCCATAAAAAAGACAAAAGTGTTTTAAATGGCGATGCCTATAATAAAAAAGAGGTAAACTTCAAAAGCGTTTAACAGAAACTTTAAGAAATAATATATTTAAACTTATTTTACCTAATATTTTTGCTGTGATAAATAGAGTAACTTAAAACGGAAAAATTCATATATCCAATCCTAAATAATTCAACCGAATTTTGCAAACCGCATACGTATACATAATTAAGCATACCAAAAAAAAAATCCAATTAAGGACTAATAACAAATAGAAATCAATTAAAATGCAATTTAGCTACAGCAATATAATAATAAAGGCTTGTCTTTGTCCTTATCCATTTTTTTTTTTTAACATCTCCATCTAATTTTTTTTTTTAAAAAAATTTCTTTATTTTAAAAGGATGTTCACCATCCCATGGAGACCGTTAAAACGTGTACCGACTTTGATATTTCCACCCTCCTGCTCCCGCAAACCACGCCTCACAACAATCAGCGAGAAAACCAAACACAAACACAAGCAAACGAAAAAAAAAAAACGTGGAAGTAACGTAAAAGGAGCGTGACAGTAGCAACTTCGTGGAATGGCCCGCGCCCGTAATTTCAGCGAAATTAGTGGGGGATTTTTCATTATACGTTTATCCAGAAGAAGCTTCGAAAGGGCGCGCGCTTTTCCAGTGGGGACCACTTATGAAACCACCCTCGAGATTTCAAGTTAATTACGATTATAACCCTGCAAGCCATCGGTATAGCGTAGCAGTGTAGATGCTTCCGTCTTCGAGTTCGAGATCCAAACCCTCGCGCTCACCACCGGCACCGCTCCGGTGACTCCCCCGCCGCATCGAGGAGAAAGATGAAGATGCCGATGAGGCGAGACGATCGACGTAGTCCTTGAGCCATCCTCCCCTCCCTCCGGTGGATTCTAGCGGTGGCGGCGTCTCCTCCTTCACGGCATTCTCGAGGTCTCGTCTCACTCTCGCGGCCACGGATTCAATGTCCTCTTCTTCGGATCCGATCGAGAAGGATCTGGGGAGTGGAGAAGGGATTGGTGGAGTTGGGATCTCGAGGCCGGAGGTGGTGATCGGAGAACGGCAGAGAGGGCAGGAAGGGGAGGATCGGAGCCAGGCGTCGATGCAGGAGAGGTGGAAGGCGTGGCGGCAGGTGGGGAGGATGCGGAGCCGATCCTGAGGACGGAGGTGGGAGAGGCACACCGCGCAGTCGCCGGAGAGACGTGCGGCGGCGGCGGTGGAGATCGGGAGGGATGCAATCAAAGCCTTCGCATCGTGATCGGTTGTTGAGATGAAACCGGAGCTGGATTGAGAATTAGGGTTAGGGTTAGGGTTAGGGTTAGGGTTTGGGATGGGTGGAGAGGGGAAGCGGGAGAAGAGGCGGAGGAGAAGGTGGATGAAGGCGGAGGCGGCGATGACGAAGATGAGGATGGCGGCGATGATGAGGAGACTCGGGTTGTAGGATCCGGCGCCGGCAGACGGCGGAGGAGTGATCGGAGAGGAAGAGGAAGCAGGATCTTGAGAGGTAAGCATTGTTTTTGGTTGGTTACTTATGAATCTGTTTATCACAGCGCTTGTTTCTAGGTTGAAGGCATGACATTTAGAAATATATATAGAGTATATTTTTTTTATGCTTGTTTTTGTCGCTTATATTGCACGCATTGTGGTGGGGTTTCTGCATTAAAGTATGTACTAGATGAGAGTGAAGGTGGTAGTGAGGGTTTTAGTATGTAAGACAAACTGCTGGAGAATCTTTTTGGGAAGGGAAATATTAATAGTAGGAAAGGTGGGAGGCTTTTAGTTCAGGTTGGGTTGGAATTGTTGATGGGATATATAGGATATATTTGGACCTAGAATGTTGAGCAATTTTGATGAATAGGACACTTGGTTTGGTTTTCAACTTTGAATGGAGGTTTGGCACTTGGCGGTAGGTAGGGTTTGTGGTGGTAGAATAAGGCATGGTCCGCATGGATTAAGGTTAATTTTTTTTTTTAAATAATATCTTTCATCTGTAATAGGAAAAATCATAATTCTTTAAAAACCACCATAATGGACTTTAAAGTTTGTGTTATTGATTCTATATATATATATATATATATAACACAGTTCATCATGTGGAGTAGAAGAGTAGAGTGTCTCTAAATAAAATTGGATGGGTGGGATTTATTTTATTACTCTTACGATGAAGATCGGATGGTTTAGATGAAAATACTGTTTACCTTACTTTTTTTTTACTATACAATGGTTTATAAGAATATTGTTCATCCTATATAATACTATTCACAATACTAGTTAAAAATTATTGTTTACAAAAATGAATGATAACTGTTGGATTCAAATCCAATAATTGAGAAAGGGATGTTTGTAGATAAATTTATGTACCAACGTTCCTAGAATACCGGCCCTATATATATATACACACACACACAAAATATGGACAAGCTTCATGTCAAGAGCGTGCACAAACATAAAATTAATAAATTGCACACCTGTGTTCTCACCCTATGTGAATTCAGGTTCGAATTCATCTTTTTGGCAAGACATAGACACTTTACACAGGAGATTTGGTGCCAATAGACCAAGAGAATGTTAGTTTATAGATTTATTTTTTTAAAACTACGAAAAATGTTTTTATTTTTTTCTACCCTTTTTGATGAATGAAAAACAAAAATAAAATTGTTTGGTCGGTGTATAATAGTAATTATTGATATTTATAGTTTAATATTAATTTAGTTTGAAGTAATTAAAATACTGAGAAATTTGTAAATGCTAATATTGGTATAATCTAACGGTAAGACATATAAAGTCTTAGGTTGAAAGGTCGAATCCTTCCTCACATACGGTGAATAATATAACTAGTGACTCATCCATTTTGTTATAAAAATAAAACAGAAGGTGTACAATTCATTACCATTTCTATGAGACATATACAAACCATGACATGATATTATATGAAATTTTTCAAATTAGAATTTTGTGTTTGGATGAGGCTGAAATCAGATGCACAGCAGTTCTGTGAGATGATTTTAACCCATCAACGCCTCAACGCCCAGCTTTACATTTGCTAGATATAATAATATATTTCTCTATTCACAACAATGCATTTTTAATATTAAAGTTATTCAGCGAGTTAATATATATAGTACAAGGAAACAAGATATATTGTAGCTTTGGTACCTCAGATGGTGATTTTGTTAGGGGATAACCTTATATTCATGCAGCTAATTTAATGCCATTTCATTTTTGTTATTTAGGTCTCTATATATATCATAAGTGGATTTTAATGAATTAACAAACTTAGAAATTACTATGAATTAAAATAATAATAATAATAATAATAAAGTAACGTGCAGTGGGTGATGGTCTAAAGAAATTGACAGATGGTCATTCTTTGACTTAGGTTACATCATTGCCTCTAATCTTTTAGTCAATTTTAATAGTATATCATAAAAAATACTATATAGTAACCTATACCAAACTCCTATGAACATTACATAACATTTAAAAAAGTATAAGAGAAATAAAGTAATTAATATACAGTCTTTTAATATGTATATATAGTCATACAAATTTCTATCACCAGCCAGTCCATCAGTCATACTTTGACTCATTGAATCTTTGCCTCTAATCTTATATTCGTTTTGTCAATTTCAGTAGTATTTCATCAGGAATTATAGTAGCCTATATCATTTTAAGAAGATAGTACAAGAGAGATTCAGTAATTAGTAGTCTTTCTTTATATATATATATAGTCATACAAATTCCTATTATTAGCCAGTTCATGAGAAATTTATGGCTTTGTGTCTTTATCCAAATGAATAGACATTTATGTTATGTTATGTTTGTTCCTGTTAAAAAATCAGTAATGCCACATAGAAAACGTTTGCTGTGCAAACAAGGACACTTGCATAACTGGATTCCTTACATATATATGCCCCTGTTGAAATCTAAAATTACACAGTACCAAGTTTTTTTTTTGTTTTGTTTTTTGTTTTAATGTATACCAAGGATGCTTTACAGTTGGTTAATGTGTCAATTTATTGAATTTTTATGAAAAAGACGTCTTTACCCTTTGATTTATATATGTAGCTACACCTTAAATGTTAAATATTTAGAGATGGATATAATAATGTTTAATTAATTGGATAGGAAAAAAAATTCAACTTTCATGCATATGAAAATAGAAACTTTGTAAGGGTATGTTTGAAATTTGGGGTTTTCAGAAGTTATATATATATATATATATATATAAGAAAAATTAAATGTGTGTCTGCGTCTGCATTTTGATGAACCAGATTGGAGATTATTGGATCTGGTAATAGATTGCTTCCTATTTGTAATAATCATCTGAATAGCTTATTATATAATATATATATATATATATATATATTCAACTAATAATGTTGAAGCTCCTTTGCCAATTTGAGAATAGAGCCTATATATTCAACTAATAATGTTGAAGCTCCTTTGCCAATTTGAGAATAGAGCCAAGAGAAGGTTGGGATGTGAAGAGATTTAGGTCCAACCACAGCTATATAAGATAGTTTGTTCACCTATAAATTAAGTACGGCCATGTTGGATTTGGGTCTAGAGGGTAGGTCCAACAAATCCATTTATATAAATATATATATATATATATATATATATATCAATCTGAGATCCAAAAGGATTATCTCAAATAGATTTAACAATTATTATCCCTGTACAAATCTGGTTGTCTTCGCGTGGATAAACCATGTCTTGGAGACAGATATAGAGAAAGATTTAAGTTTTATAATATTTAGGGGGTATTTGATTGCAAGGAATGAAATCGAAAGAATTGGAGGAGAAATGAAAATGAGTGGAAATGGGAAAAAAATAGAAATGAAAACTAAAAATAAAATACAATAATAAAAATGACTTTTATATTTTGATGAATTAAATAATATTATATATTAGATTAAATGATAATTATTTTTTAATTATAAAATATTTTTAGTATTATTATATTTATATTATAATTAAATATTTTAATTTAAATTTTTATTTTAATAATAAATAAAATTATTTATTTAATTATTATTTGAGCTAGATTATTGTTCTAACTATTATTTATTATCATTTCATTTTAATTATTATTTTAATAATAATAATATTTTAATTATTATTTTTTATGTTAGGCATCCAAACACTAACAATCATTATTTATTAATATTGGGGTTAATTTTGTCTTTTCAACTGCAAGGAATAGGTAATCTTCCCATATTTAATTTAAATTAATTTATATTAATTATTATTTACTTTTATTATTATTATTATTTTTAATTATAATAATTAAATATTTAAATTATTTCATTCATGTTAATTATTATAAATAATTAGTTAAATTAATGAAATTTATAATTAAAGGGTAAATATGTAATTTATACTTCATTCCTTCCCATCCCCCCTCATTACCCCCAATTTTAGGGGGCATGAAAATGCATTTTCCATGGCCCCTTTAAACCCATTCCCAGAATCCCATTACTATAGTGGTGTACCCAAACATGGGCATGACACATATTGAACCATCAATCCATTATCAATCCCCTCTCAATCCAGATACCAAACGCCCCATATATTTTCAACCTGCAGAAGTTAAATTTTAAACTTGCCTTCTTAGTGAGACCACCACTTTATGCAACTAACTTAATACCCATAATCCAAATAGTTGTTGGTGATGTATATATATATATTGTGTATATAAAAAAAATGCTAATAGCTGTTTATCCCAAATAGTTGTTGGTGATGTATAAAAGAATTTCTTCATAATAACATGAGTTATTAAGATAAATTAAAATTAAAATGATATAATTATGTCTGAGGGTCAAATGGCAGGGTTAAAATAAAATTGTTTAAAATGGTTTGGAATGAAGAAAATTTTATATGAAATTTACTAAAATTTTAATTTAATTAAAATAGATATTAAAAATTCTTAATATTAAAAGTTCCTAATTAATTATTAAAATATTTTATTTTAAATTATCAAATCTTTTAAATAATAGAGAGAACCTTCAACAGATCTCTCATATCAAAAAATTCTTCTCATTCCATATAAAAAAAAAAAAAATCCTTCAAAATTTTCATATTTCTAAAGAATTCTTTTTTTATAAACCATTTATTTTTTTATCTAATAACTCATATAAAATTATCAAATTATCTTATCAGGAGAAGATAATTATAAATTTAGAAAGACTGATAATTTCGCAAAATAATATTATGGGACCTAATTGGGTGAACCCGTGTTTGGAATTCGCCAGTTTGAAATCTGTGCGCATTTAATGCACCTTATCTATCTTTAGTTTGCAATACGAATGGTTTATAAGTTTAACATATGTGGTAATGATATTGTGGACTTTTGCTGCAATTGAGCATGTGTTTGGGATAGGCAAAAATTATTTTGTAAACTTTGTGTTTGGTGGCTATACTAGAAAATAATGCCAGCGAAAATCAAAGAGGTATTAAATAAAAGAGAAGGCGACCAGTGAGCATGCTCGATAGTGACACATCAGGTCGCAGATGTGAAAGGGCTGGCCGTGAGTTCTGACATACGGTCGCCAGTGCTAGTCGTTTCAGATTGCTCAGTACGCCGCTGTCCGTACACATATTATTTTTGTCATCGATATATATACCGTGTGTCACTGGGTCCAGGTAATACTATAAAAAGTAGCCGACTTGTCACTTATGTGTTTATAAAAATAAAATAAGAGGTGAAGAAAATAGCTCTCTTTATATGTGTGTATATGTATAATTTCAATTATACGCAAGTCACCCGGTTCTTTTGCAACTTAAATATGTCAAACTAAATATATATAGGCATATATATATATAATGACTAACATATAAAAATATGATGCTTTTAAATAAGTTAAAAGTATTGGGGAGCACGAGCTTTATAGCTAAGTGGTATAATTTCACTTGCATAGTGGTGGCACATTTATTTGCTCCCAGGTTCAAATTTTCTACGGGTTGCTACATAATGATAATGGATCCCTGACGTACATAATTTTGATGCACTTTTCACAAAGTTAAGTGTGTGGTTGTTGCAGCTGCAATAATAATAATAATAATAATAATAATAGATGAAATAAATAAATAAATAAATAAATAAAGCATTATGAGCGCATGTGACTAAAAATATCCAACACAAGGCAAAAGCATT
>NC_052481.1:3251861-3341556 GCF_009730915.1 Dioscorea cayenensis subsp. rotundata | reverse complement strand
TTGGCAGAATAAAAAGTAACTGAATAGAAAAGGTTAAGAAACTTCACCTTTTGTAGCCTTCAAGAAGCTCGACCTTCTGCGCCATGGCTGCAACTTCAAGCATCCATTGCTGCAGATAGAGAAATCCAAATCTTACAGTCTTTTATCAGTATAATACATAAACACTAGAGTAGTCATTTATAAAATTTCATCAGATACTTAATTGTGATAATCTGATTAATTTCATAATAAAAAAAGTTTCTGCTGAACTCAAGCATGACAGGAACTAGCATGAAACCTGGCAGTTATATTGCATATTTTGAAAGTATATGAATGAAAATGAAGCAAAGGATGAAGTATAGGATGATATTGAATATTTTGAATATATAGAGATGAAAATGAACAGGACCCAAAAAAAAAAAACTTTATCACTGTACACTGTACAAGTAACCCTGTTCACATGAAACAACCATGAATTATTGAACAATAAAAACTCCAAATTAAGAAGAAGACATGATCTGCTCATTTGGTTTTTGTAAGTTAACATTGAATTTGATCATCCTAAGTAGAAGAACATATACGTGATGTTAGAACTTTGGAAATCAGTTTCCAAAGAATAAAAACAAATAGGTCAATAACAGTAGAGTAACAGAAACACAAAAGATGCTTAACCTGTGCATTTTGGTCAGGCATTCTCTTTTCAATGTTTATGTTCTTTGAATGCGTCATGTATCGGTTAATAGTGCCCTGCATGCTGAAGAAAAAACAACAAAATAAATAAAAAAACACAGTTTGATGCAATGAATATGAGCCTAATAAGCTTGCATGGGTACATGTTCAAATGCCAAAAAAATCCCATGCCTAAAAAAAATGACACCAACTAGTTTTTTTCAATGTTTATAAATGATATCAAACTGAAACAAAACTATTATTAAGTATAGTAATAAATTTGTTCAAGACATCAAAAGGAAAAAATGGTTTGTGACTACTGTTCAACAAGCATATCACTATTTCAGCAAGTTAGGTATGTTCATATAGGATAACTGTCAGTTTTATGGAGATATCCAGCAAATTTATCCACAATGCATCATGGCTAACATTTAATATAGTTTTTTCTCTGGTCTGGTTTTAAAAAATTTTGGCTATACTTCGAAGTGAAAAAGTTACTATTCATTCCAATGCATAAATGAACTCTAGAACCAGATCCAAATGAATCTAGCGTACTAAAAGGTTGATATAATTAATAACAAAAAGTGTTTCTTTATTTATTACGATTATTACTTAATCAGCACCAGCTACATTCTGCGAGCATACTCTTCTATAGTAAACTTGTATTATATTATGGAGTAGGTAAGAGACCTTTAAAAACAAAAATAAAATAAAAATAAGAAACCTTGGAATGAATAGCTTAGAAGCGTATCTTATATTAAAGCTTGGTTACCTTGTCAAATAACATTTAGTAGTATGGTTATTTATGTGTTTTATCTTTTATTCTCTATTGATTTTAATTTAATTTATAAGGATAATACCTTGGGGGTTATGTGAATAACCTTAATTGTCATGTCCTCTTAATAAGAGTGTAGAAAACCTTTAGTTTTTATTTTGTGAAGATTATTTTTGACTTTTGAGATCTATGAAAAACTCTTTGGTTCTTATTTTCTTTGATTTGCTTGGTTTGGTTTGCATGTAACATATCAGAACTATATTTGTTTAATTTGTTTGTTGTAAGGCTTTATAAAATAGACTTGCATATATTAAGGGGACATATTAGGGTCATTAGTGGTCCCACATTAGCTAATTTGATAAATATGGACACATATTAAAGTTTGTGTCTCATCCTACCTGCTTGAGCCTTCGGTTAAATTGAGTCTAGATAATATATTTGGTTTGCATTAATTAAAATAGTATCAAGAGTCAAACTGTTTTAAAAAATGATTTTAACCATAGAATTAGAGCATCACCTGATGCTAGGATATCGACAACAATTTTTTTTCCGGTATCGACAACAATTTTTTTTTCCCTTTCGGATGACGCATTGTTGAACACTACATACCATCAATACTGTAGCATGAGAATTCTAGCATTAAGAAGCTTTAGCAAGGGAATTGCTTATGTTAGCTGGTTTGCTTAAAGCAATCAATAATGATTTTGATTTTACAATCCATATATAACTTAACTACAATCTTTGTCTAAGCAAGCACATAGATGTTGTAGACAAAGGATGCAAGGTTTTCATGTCAGGATCCCATCTAATATATCCATTGATCATCCTATGTCTTATTTATTTTGGTGTTTGAAGGGGAAATCCAGTCTTTTTTTACCTAATCAATTATTTCAATTTTGCTTGTCTCAAGGTTTATGTTTCAAATCCAAATAAATACAAATTTAAGTCATTATCCTTCAGGTGATGTTCATACCGCTTGGTTGATAGATTTAGGTGCCATAGATCATACGAATCCACTTGATCTTCCTTAATCAATATATAGTTAAAGCCTTAAGGCTCGTTTGGTGGACATGATAAGAACGATAGGATATGATAGACTATCATATCTTGACTATCATATCCTACTGTTGTCCTTTGTTTGGTGTGCCAATAGAATATGATAGTCTTATCCTATTGGCACATTTTATCTAGCCGGCCACATGATAATGAATCCTATGGGGGAGTCAGGATAGAAACAGGTAGGATATGATAAAAAATAAATTTACTTTTTTGCCCTATTATTTGGTTTGTTTCCTTGTCTAGGGTTTCATTGTATTTATTTTTTTGATCTTTTAAACACAATGGTTGGAACAAAAAGCTCGTCAAGTGTCAACAACTATAACACTAATTTCACTATTTTAAGTAGGATTTTACGTATTTATGGTGGTTAAAAGATTTTTACGTCAATCTTCGTGCTTGAGCAAATTATTTTTCATCTAAATCTCTTTTTTTAATCATATCTTATTTTTAGTTTCTCTAGTGTGGTGATTTTTTTTTTTAAATTGATTTTGATGTGATTTATTTATTTTTCATTAATGAGTTTGTTAATTTAGCTTTATGTTATATTGATGACTTTGTGTATGATTTTCTCCAAGGAAATAAGTATTAACTATAATTGTTGCAAGTTGGTGATATTGCAATCTATATATTTGTGGACATTATTTATAGGTTATTTATTTTAAAAAAAAATTAAAATATACATATAAGTAAATCATTAAGGAAAAAAATTCAAAAAAAAAGGTCTATTTTAAAAAAATATATATAACTATATTATAAAGGGAAATTTTGTCTATTTATATGTCATTCATATCATATCCTGTCATTATCCAATCCATTTCAAACATAAAATAGGATAATAAAATGTTATCTAATGATTTATCTGGTGCTCATAAAATATATGATAGGATACGAGCTAATCATGCACATATCATTTCCTACTCCATCCAATTCTCATATCATATCCGTCTATATCTCATCCTGTCCACCAAACGGGCCCTTAGTAATCTTAAACCGGCATATATAGCAAACAATTCTTCTATGCCCCTTAAGAGGATTAGTGATGTCACTTAATCCCATTTCACAATAGATAATATTTTACATGTCCCTAATCTCACTCCTGATTTTTTATTTATTAGTCAATTAACTGATTTATGATATTATGCCACTTGCATTATTGCTTCTTTTGTTATGTAAAATCCACATATATGCTTAGAGATTAGGACAAGTTATCGAGTTTCTAGCTTGTATGAAAGGGATCACATTAGTTTCCACATATTGTTGCAACTCTAAAATTTAATCCCCTTGTCTTCCTTTGAATAAAATCTTAGCCTCCATTATTCTATTTATAGCATTCTAAAATAATTCATGCTTTTAGATCTAAGTTGCAAAATTTTATTTCTACCGGTTTGTTATGAAAAGTAACAATTAGTAATCTTTCAAACTATCATGGATGATGTTTGAGAGCTTGCACCTATAAATACAAAAGAATGTTCACATTATTATGGATTCTTTATGTTAGAGGAGTATTGTTACAACTGTTACAACCATTGTATCCTAGAAATATGTGTAACTAAAAACTATGTATTATTGTACATATCAGTTAATGTTATCTATAGTTGTATATATAGACTTGTAAGTTTGTTCAGTGGTCGTAGAAAAAATATTTCCACTATTTTGACATGGTATCAAAGATGGCAATTTAATCCACTCAATTTCTATGTTAGAGAGTTTTGATCTCTGGTCTTAACCTTTCATTCTTTTTCCTTGTTAGAGAGTTTTGATCTATGGACCTAAAACAGTTTTTTTTTTTTTTTTTTTGATCCAATTATGGAAAATATTAGTATTGTCAAGTTTGATGGGAAGAATTATCCCCTATGGGAATTCCAATTTCTTGTGTTTGTTAAAGGAAAGGATCTCCTAGGGGTGTTAGATCTGAACCTATTGAAGCCCAAGAGAAGATAAAATGGAAGACAAAGAATGCTCAAGTTGTCTCTTGACTGCTCAACTCCATGAACCAAGAGACTACTTTGAGTCTTCGTGCCTTTGCGAAAACTTTAGAGATGTGGAGTTACTTGAAGAAATTGTACTCTCAATCAAACCAAACACGAGAGTTTCAATTGGAATATGACATTTCTCATTATACTCAAGGTGACAAAGATGTTCAGGCTTATTATTCAGGTTTCATGGCTTTATGGTCTGAACAAGACTTGGTAACAATTGGTTCCATTCATGCAGCTGCTTACATGTTTTAAGGAAAGCAAGAAGGTGAGAACAATGCAATTTTTTATGAAATTGAGACTAGAATTCTAACCAGTTCGTGCCAGTATTCTAAATCACCAATCTCAACCATACTAGGATGAAATTGTTGATGTTCTACTTTGAGAAGAAACTCGTCTTCGTACATAAGACACACTCAATCATTCAACTACCATTTTTTATGGGGCCTTATTCTCCTCAAAGACTAAACCAAAGAGACGGTTCAAAGACCTAAGCCAAATTCAATGTCATGATTGCAAGGAACATAGCCACATCATTTCACATTGCAAGAAGAAAAATTTCTGCAACTATGGCAAGAATAAAAGGCCATATTATATCTCAATGTTGTCTATTGCAAAAGCGAAGACAAGGACACAAAGCCTTCTTTATTACAGATACTTCATTTGTCAAACCTTATTCCCTTGGTGAGACAGGACTTACCACTTAATCAATTTAAAAGATGATCCAAGATTCTGTTGCCTCCACATTTCAAATGCTATTGCAAATGCCTTTATGCTGTAGGCCTCTCAGGTACAACTTCTTCTGATTTTACATGGTTTATAGATTCAGGGGCTTCAAATCACATGAATAGCTAACAAAACCAATTCAAATCCATCCAACCTGATGATTCTCATGCTCCTATTATCATTGCCAATGGTGAAAAATTGCAAATTTATGGTAAAAGAACTATTCTATGCATTTCTCAAAATTCCTTCCCTTTGACCAATGTGCTATATGCTCCCAAATTAACTACTAATCTTATTTATGTTAATCAATTAGTTTATCAAAATTGCTCATTACATTTCTTTCATAATGGTTGTTGGATTCAGGATCAACAAATTGGAAAATTGATTAGGAAGGGGCGTAAGCATGGATGTCTCTTTGTACTTGAAACTGATCAAACTACTCCTCTTCATAGCTTGATTGCCTATTCTGTGCCTAATAGATCTATGTTGTGGGATTTATGAAATCTCCGTCTTGGTCATCCAGATCCATATCGGTTGCAATTGTTCTTAAAATTTATGTTTCCATCTAGTAAATGATTTGTTATCAATAATCATTCAACTTGTCATAATTGTGAATTATCCAAGTCTCTTAAAATTTCTTTTCCAACTAATCGTACCATTTACACCACATCTTTTGAGTTAATACATAGTGATGTTTGGGGTCCTTCTCCAATAGTGTCTAATATGCAAATATTTCATTCTTTTCATTGATCAATTTCCTCAATTTAGTTGGATTTACTTTATACATTTCAAATTTAAGGCACCTTCCATTATAAGAAATTTTGTGATCATGGTAGAAACTCAATTTAACACCGGTATCAAAATTTTTCATTCTAATTCAGGGGGAGAATATCATGAGCCTAGCTTATCAAATTTTTTTTTGCCAATGGCATTATTTCCTAATGTTCTTGCCCTTACACGCATAAACAGAATGGGCTTGATGAACAAAAAAATAAACATATCTTGGAACTTTCCCGTGCCTTGCTTATTGAGTCCTCAACACCTAAAATATTTTAGGTAGAAGCTATTAAAACGGCTGTTTATCTCATCAATAGACAACCATGTCCTCGCCTTGACAATAAGTCTCTCTTTGAATGTTTATATGATCGCCCACCTGTCTATTCTCACCTTCATGTCTTTGGTTACATATGTTTTGTCTTTCTCCCACCTCATGAGTGTGATAAATTGTCACCCAAAGCTACTAAGTGTGTTCTTCTTGGGTATGCTGATAATCAAAAAAGATTTTGTTTGATACCATCACCTAAACCACCTCTTAAATAATACACCCATCATCCTAAACCTTCCATCACATGCCCAACATCTATCATCTCTGCTACATCTTAATCTATATCAGACATAGGAGTTGTACATGAACAACAAGCTGCATCTTCTCTTCAAAGATTAGGACACAAATCTATACCACCAAAAAGAAATGGTTACTCACCTGAACATTGTGGACCCAAATCAGCATTACTGTCTACTTTGGCACAGGTTTCTATTCCCTTATCTTATAAGGAAGCTATGGAGCAAGAATGTTGGAAACAAGCTATGGCTAAGGAATTGAAAGCTTTGCAAGATAATCACACGTGGAAATTTTGTCCAAATCCACAAAATAGTCAAATTATTGGCACCAAGTGGGTATATATAGTCAATTTGAAGGCTGATAATAGTCTTGATTGGTACAAAGCAAGGCTAGCTGCTCAAGGCTATAAGCAAGAATATGGGATTGATTATGAAGAAGCATTTGCTTCTGTTACCAAAATTACTACTATTCATGTTGTCTTGGCATTGGCTTCTATCAATCAATGGTCTTTGCATCTATTAGATGTCAAGAACGCTTTTCTTCATCGAGATTTGATGGAAACAGTCTATATGAAGCCTCTACCTGGTTATCTTTTACAACTACAACAATCAGGTTATGTTTGAAGACTTAAAAAATCATTATATGGTTTAAAACAAGCTCCACGAGCTTAATTAAAAAAATTCCATACCTATATTTGTACCTCTAAGCTTCATCAAAGCTCTCATGACCATTCTATGTTCTTGCAAGAAACTTTTGCTTGAGCTTATTTACATTGATGATATTATCATTATTGGAAGTGATACTATAGGAATCTTTGACATCAAGACCATACTTCATTCATCATTTCATATGAAAGACCTTGGAGTGCTTACTTATTTTCTAGGCCTTTAGGTAACTTATGCATATGATGATTTAGGGCTAAATCAAACCAAGTATACATGTAATATAATTCGTGAAGCAAACTTAACCAATGGCAAAATTGCTCATACTCCCATGGAAATGAATGCCAAATACAAGAAAGAAGATAGGAAGCCAATTTTATATCCCACACTTTATAGCAAGATTGTTGGGTGCTTGGCATATCTCACCATGACAAGACCTGAAACTTTTTTTTGCAATTGACATTCTAAGCCAATTTGTATCTTATTCTTGACAACTTCAAAGGCCTGCATCGTGCAATCCGATATTTAAAAGGAACTATTGGGAAAGGTATCTTCTTCCCATCTTCTTTACACTCAATGTTAAAGGCTTTGCAAATGCAGACTAGGCAGGATGCCTAGATTCTCGTCATTCAATTAAAGGTTGATGTATGTTTCTTGGTCATTCATTGATATCATGGAAATGCAAAAAAGCAAGATCGTGTTTCCAAGTCATCTACCGAGGCAGAATATCGTTCTATGTCTATAGCATTTTCAGAAATTATTTGGCTTTGAAGATTACTAGCTAAACTTGGAATGAAGTTGAATGAACCAACTCAACTCTTTGTTGACAATATGAGTGCTATTCATTTGTTTTTCATGAACGAACCAAACATATTGAAATAGATTGTCACTACATTAGGGAGCTTCTACAACAAAGGCTTACTATGTTAGCTCACATTAAGACTGAACACCAGCTAGCTAGCATATTTACAAAAGTTATGACAAGAGGTAGACACCAATTTTTTGCTGGACAAATTGATGCTTAAATATTTCTAGCATCAATTTGAGGAGAAGTGTTAAAGGAGTAAATTAAGCTATTGTTACAACTGTTATAACCATTATAGCCTAGAAATATGTGTAATTGAAAACTATGTATTATTGTATGTATTATTGTACATATTAGTTACCATTATTTATAACTGTATATATACACTTGTAAGGTTGTTCAGTGGGTGTAGAAAAAATATTTCCTCTATTTTTGGCACTTCATTGACAGTTACACACATTATAAGTAAATTATTTGATGTATAAATGCTCTAACTTTTATAAGTTTTATGTTAATTTCGTTGAGATGGCTCACACGCACTTTAGTCAGTCCATCAAATATTTTTTTGGTTTATGAGGAAACTATTCATCAAATCTCTTGTTGTCGGGGCTATAGAACCTAAGTATCATCATATTGTAGAAATTACTAGACCATTATCATAAATATACCATCTATGGTTAGGATAAAGTGGTGTTACTATTGTATATCTTATTAATAATATTCCTTCTCTTATTAATGGTCTTCTCCTTTTTTGCACTATATGGTTCATATGGTTTTCCACATGATTATTCCTCTTTAAGAGGTTTTGTATTTGCTTGCTTTGTGTTATTGAATATTCACAAATGCACAAAATTATTCATTAAGTTATATGTGTATTTTTCTATCGAATTGATCAAAATAAATGTCTTTTAATCCTAATCCAAATCAATAATATGTTCCTCATATAGATTTCTAGAAATAATTCCATTTTATTTTACATTTAGTAATTTTTCTTCTTTGTCTAATAATTCATTTCCTTATCAATCTCTTGATGGAGTACTCATTGATCAATTTTTGAATTACTAAGTAGTTGTGCCTTTTTTAGATCTTAAGTCGACTACTCATTACCATCATCTTAAAGTACCAACACAAGGTCTTTAAGGAGGTTTATCATCTCCTTCTGCGTATACGGACCATACTTGCTTGTTCCCTATCATGTTTATGTCCAAACCACCTTATACTTGTCAATTTATCAATAGGTTTACTTGATTTACTTGGTCATTTAATACTTATTCATTTATATATTATGTTTTCTTTTTTAAATCTTTCATACACTCTGACTCTCTTATTAAATCTTCATCTATTAAAGAAACATTTTCCCATCTTTTTGGCAAAAAGCTATCAAGAAAAATTTAATGCTTTACACAAAACTTGGATATGGGATCTTGTTTCATTACCCATAAGTGAAAATTCATTGGTTATAAGTGGATATGT
This sequence comes from Dioscorea cayenensis subsp. rotundata, assembly GCF_009730915.1. Classification (NCBI taxonomy): domain Eukaryota; kingdom Viridiplantae; phylum Streptophyta; class Magnoliopsida; order Dioscoreales; family Dioscoreaceae; genus Dioscorea; species Dioscorea cayenensis. The sequence continues at coordinate 3,332,090 of NC_052481.1, read as the reverse complement.
AAGATCAACACAAAGGCTCATGGATATCTTAAATGCTATAAAATTCAGCTTAAAGGCTTTTTCTTAAGATATGGCATTGATCATGATGAGATATCTACTTTTATGGCAAAAATGACAACTACATGTGCCTTGATAGTCATTGCCTCTTCTAATTAATAATTTATTTTTCAAATAAAACTAAAAAATGCCTTCCAAATGGAAATTTGCATGAAGAACTATATCCTTCACATTTGACTCATGTTAAGAGGTAGGTATCTTGACTTTGTCAATTGCTTTATGATTTTAAAGAAGCATCTCATGCTTGGTTTAAAAAGTTTAGTTCAACATAATTCTAATTGGGTTTGTTAATTCCCCTTATGATTCTACTATTTCTTGTAGAAAAATTCTAACCCTATATACAGACGATATTATAATCACAAAAGATGAGTATGATGTTAATGTTTTTCTTGAGTGTCATCTTGCTAAGTTGATTAACATGAAAGATTTGGGTTTTCTATGTATTTTTATTTTATTTTATATTATTTTATTTTATTTTATTTTTTTTGCGCATTAAAATAGCTCAATCACCTCATATTATGCCTTTGCCTTAAACAAAATATGTAATGGATATCGTTGACAGAGAACTTTTTACGAATGAAAAGACAATTACTACTCTTTTTTAGCATAATATAAACTTTCTCCACATGATGATAACTGTTTAGATGATCCCACTAGACATCAAAAAAGTTATCAACTCTTTAGTATATTGTCACTTAGATTCTTCACTATTGGAAAGACGCATATCCTTATGAATAACTATTTCCTTAACCTTCATTTTTGATCTTGCATGTTATTGTATTTATTTAAAAGATATTTTAATACCTTAGATGAGTAAGAATTAATATGTTCTTGCTAGGTCTCCTGCTGAGGTCAAGTATCATTCTATGGCGTCCACCACAACTATGGATATCTGTTTTTATTAGCTTTCAAAATAATTGGGTTTCCCTATATCTAAGCCTACAACCTTTTCTATGATAATAAGTGTTACGACATTACACATAACTCAATTTTTCACAAGTGGACTAAATATATTGAAGTTGATAGTCACTTTATTCACCAACATTTCAAGAATGGTACTATCACTCATCTCTATATTCGAACTTCACTTCATATGATATATTCATAAAAACCAGTACTTTCGCTCATTTAAAACCTTTTAAATAAACTCTTGATGTTTACCACATTAACAATTTGAGGAAAGCTGTTAATATAGTATTATTAGATATTAGTTATTTGTGTGTCTATTTGTATTTTTCGAAATTTATTATAATTTATTTAATAATTGTTAGATGCAAACTAAATATATTATTTATACTTGATTCAACCCAAATGGTAAAGCTAATATAATGAGAAACCTAGGTTTATGTATTCACATCTATATTTTCTAAATTAGTCAGCGTGTAACTAATAGTTACTCTCACATGCTTTTTAGATGCATGCTTGTTTTATTTTAACTATCTACATTACAAGAAAAAAAACAAAGAGTCCAAGCTCTAATACTAAGCTAGATTCAAACCAAACATATTATTTCGGTCCAATTCAACCAAAAAACTTGAGCTAATAAGATGAGAAACCTAGGCTTATATATTTAAATCCATATTTTTTTTTAAATTAACCGATATGGGATAATTAATTACTCTAGCAATAATTTCTTTTAGAGTTATGTTGATAATCATAATTCTCATATTCTCTTATAAGGTTATGGAGACCTTTAAATTGTATGTTTGAGAAGACTACTTTTAAGTTTGGAGATCTATGAATACGTTCTTTGGTTCCAATACTTTGATTTATTTGATTTAGTTTACATCTAACATATATAATATCAAGTAGACGTAAAAATAGAGATGGAAAACAACTCAAAGAAAACCTTGAGATTGAGGAAAAAGGTTATATTGCAAGTTCAAGCATGCATGGTATAATCATTCAATACCACTCTATTATAATTTTTTACAAAGCTCTAATATTGGAGTGTTAAGATAAAGATCATTTTTTTTCTACCCAAAAGTATTCAGTCTAGGCTAGAGATAGGTATTGAGAAGCTTGAACTTCATCTAATTCACCAAATGATGAAAGCAAGAAATAAAGGATGAAAAATGTGATAGGAGATCTATAAAGGACTCAACATTAAGAACATGTAGAAAATGATGAATAAAGCATTCAAGACTTCATCCAAAAGTACAAAACAAAATAATTTGAATTTATTTCACAACTAGGTACTTAAATAATCAAAGAAAACTTTTTTCATTTGTCATGACAAACACATAGAGGATATATTAAAGATGTCTCAGGTGGTTAATTGCAAATCAGTTCCAACAACATTAAAAACATATGAAAGTTTATGAAAGAAGAAAGAAATGAAGATCTTGATGCAACCTTCTATAAGAATGATTAGAAGTAAATTGCATTTGGCACAAACAAGGACCAGCATTAATATGTTGTTTGAACTTATGCATAACTCAATCAATATTTATTTTGGAGTTGCTTAAAAATTGTTAAATTTATCAAGGGAGCTACAATCTGAACATATATGTAAAAGAAAATTCGAGAGTTGTAAGTTAGTTGCCCTAATGATTGTTAAAAGTATAGATGGCACAAGAAGCAAGAAAAAAGTTGTATGGTTATCAGCATTAGCACAAGGTATGCCAACCAACAAGCTAACTTCACTGATAGTATAACTTAGAAGAATCTTGATGTAGGATAGGATAGACGATCACACCTAGAGGTTTTAAGGCGATCATACCTAACTAATTTTTCACAATCACATTTAAAAAATAGCAATCACATCTCAAAATATAGCATTATGCCAATATATATATATATATATATATATATATATAAATAATTCACTGGTTTTCCTTCTACAAAAATTCTTCTTTTTATAAGAATTTGAGAACTTGTCACTTCAAATAGGAAAGAAAGTTTATTTAAAGTAAAACTTAGTTTGACTTTTAGACTTATTGATAAACTTAAGTATTGATAATATTCAAAACAAATCCACCGAATTAGACACATGCATGCTAAATCCTGAATTATCAAAGTACATTTAACATCTAAACACATGATCTTAATTCTTGCAGAGCATCTAAACCAAAACCTAAACTATGCCAAGTAATAGTCGTGGCTCATTTTCTGCATTAAATCTATAAAAATATTGAGAGAGAAAAATGACCTATTACATTATTTTGTAATAATAAAGCAATAATCTTTATGGCAAAGAATTCTTCTAATTATAGTCGTGCAAAACACATGCATCACATCAAGCAACGCTTCATTAGAGAAAGCAGATGAGGGTGAAGATATCTAACTTAAATATGTGGGCACTAAAATCAGGTGTCAGACATCTTTGATAAAATCTTACAAAGAAAAGATTAATGTGAGTGGACCTTTTGTTATCACTTGTGCCCTAACACATGCTTGATATTTGAGAGTATGTTAGAGCTGCAAGTAATGGACAAAAGAAGTGAAAGGGCAAAAATTAAAAGGAACTCCATCCATCTAATTCTTCTACTTTTGACTCAAAATTCTTGCTTTCACTTTGAAAAATTAGCAAAACTATTTAAGTAATCACTTAGAAACTCCACTTCCTTTAGTTTTTGCAAGTAGGATAGAAATGAAAATATTTCTTCATGACAACTGGTGTATATATATACTCTTATTCTGTCACTGAGCTTTTTGGCACTTAAATATCAAAAGACTAAACTGATTTTTATACTCTTTCAACATGAAGTTAATTCCCACTGTTACAATTCATCAGCTATTCTTTTTAAGTCCCTCCAATCAAAATGATTTTTTTTTTTCATTCATTTCTCATCTATAAAATTTGTTAAGATAAAGCTTGAGACCATTATTGTTCTCCACATTTACCAGTTTTGTTCTCATGCATGATTGAATGGAGGAAAAAAAAATCACAACTTCTAAACTCCCCAAAAAGTTCACTTTGTCATTACTATTTACTGAAATTGGTCTTACTAGCATGTAAATCTAACCCGGTATTCTAAGTAGTAACTGGACATATGGAAGTAAATCATTAGTTTGCTTAAGAGAAAGCAATTAACATGACCATTTTATTTATTTATTTATTTTATTATTACTTTTATTTCTCTCATGTTGAAAGCGATATTAAGCTCATATATTACCTAAGAAATGCTTTGTTGATGGCCAATTCCCCTAGTGGTGATAGTAAAGTACAATTTTTCACACTGCGGCATGAGAAAACATCAATAGGGTTTTAAATTTATTAAATCAAATTAGGAGGATCCTCCTCTATGTAGTTTCATACTTTCAATTTCTATTTTATTATTTACTTTGCCTTTCAGACAAATACCTTGTATAGTCTTCAAGTACATCATAATGTCCTAATGTCAAGTAGAACAACCCAGGGACGCTCCATACTTTCACTTGCCTAAGAGCATTATACACTAAGTCACTCGTTCATCAGATGCAATGCTTTAATTGCTGTCCTTTGTTTTCAGATAAAAACCTTATGATCCATTCTCTTATGCCCTAGAGCATGATAAACAGTCACATGTTGCTCAAATGTAGAAACAATTAATCTAAGTGTGTGTTTTAACTGATGTCCTTGTTATCCAATATAAACCCCTAGCATCCATTAAATATAAACATATTCCACGCATAACGCCCTAACAAGCTTTTCCTAATTTAATTAAATGAGGGCTCTCAATATCACTTCTCTAACGTTAGATGTGCCTACTCATCATACGGTTAAGTGTATTAACTGTACCATAAGAAAGAATCTCCTTTACTGGAAATCATGCTCCTTGTAATGTTGGAATTTAGAAATGGCTGAATAAATATTATTGTCTTACAGCAAATCATTGAAGAACTTGAGGTGCGCTCTTGAATTATAATAGAGTTTATGTTCAAACTTTGAACATAAACTCTATTATTGAAAAACAATTACTATATTCAATATTCATCTCCATCTAAAGTCTAAACTAGAGACAAGCCTTTCACACTATTTTACCTACTGAAAAGACAAGGCCTGACAATAAGCAATGCCATTTTGATGCAAATGCTTTAGAAGTAACAATGGAACAGTATGTCCAGCTTCCTTCTTGATAAATCACCCTAAAAACAACCCAATTGAGTGTTTTTTCACTGATGTCAGTACTTGCTTTGTTTGTGAAAACACATCAGAACTCACATGAACTGGGAATTATTTGTTCACAAGGTCTAACAACATCATTTGAGGTTTTTTTTTTGTTTGTCAAAAAAGTCATGCATATAATTTCTGCAAATGGTACTGTCCTATTACTTACTTTTTAAGACATGTTTACTGTTTTCTCTTGGTTGGTTAACCTTCTGCTCCAAAAAGGATAGATTCCAAACCTAGATTGAATTCATGGCTAGAAACACTAAATTTATCCATAACAAAACAAAAACAAATAAATAGATAAAGAGAAAAACAAGATCTTTGAAAAAAAAACATGAATGAATTATACTATGAGAAACAAAGATTTAAACTAAAGAAAGAAGGAAGATCACCTGGAGCTAGCAAACTCATAGAGCTTGCCACGCGGAGAGAAGACGATGAGAGCAACCTCAGCATCACAAAGTACTGAAAGCTCAAAGGCCTTCTTCAGAAGTCCATTTCGGCGTTTAGAGAAGGTCACCTGCCTACTTGTAGCATTCTCAATCCTCCTCATCTCCGTCTTTCCTCTTCCCATCTACAACCCACCCCCAAAAACACCATCAAAACATCAACCACAAAGATCTCAGCGTTTCAAAATTCTTAAACTAATAAGAACAACAATATCCAAAATCAAGAAGAAGAAGAAGAAGAGCATACATTGGATATGACCAATAATAGCAAGAGAAGGTGAGAAGGAGAGATTGAGAAAGAGATAGAAAGAGGAAACCAAAGAGAAGCATCTATTTATTGTTGGAAAAAACCACACTTTGATGAAGAAAAAATCATCATTTTTTTTAGAGAATGGGGGGACCATTTCCATCACATCAAACCTCCATTTAAAGTATATATATACACAAATAACCTTTTTTTTCATATATACCCTCGTAAAATCTAATATTATCAATTTTATATATTTTAAGTTTTTATCCAAAAAGTGATGAAGTGACAAGTTCTCAGACAATATTAAGAAATTTTTTTTTTAATGAAAAAATTATGCTTGTTTCATTAAAATAAACAAATTATATACATATAAATTAAAATTTATAGCTATGTGTTATTGAGTTTAATTAATTTTTTTGTTTTGTGAAATTATATGAAGTGGCTTAGGTTATATATTTACTTAGTAATATGATTTTTTGAGCTATATTTATTTAGATAATAAAATTTTATTTTGCTAATATTTTTATCTATATTGTCATTATTTCTATATATCCGAAGTATATATATATATATATACAATTCAAATTATTTGAGCTGAGACAAAAAGAAAAAACTCTTTTTTATTATATATATTGAAATAATTTAATCTCACGTTTTTCTCAGGTATTTGTATAATTAAATTAAATTTTAAAATAAAAAAATAGATAAATGAATTCAATAGGGCTAGCTGGGTTTGAAACGGGCCAGGCCTAGTGGATTGAAAGAATTAAGAGCTCGCGGGCCGAGGGCGGGATAGAAGGGTACGTACGAGGGCGTACGAGGTGTGAGCAGGCTAGATCGTACGATATCACGTGGCTGGAATGCCTCGAGATCCACACTCGGCCTCCAACGAAACCCTTCGCACGTGCCGGCGTCTCGGCCTCCAGAAGAGGCTGTGCTTTTTTTAGGCTGGTTTTATTTTTGGGACCACTTTTCTGTCCAAATTCTTGCCCCATTTATGGCTTACTTTATTATTATTATTATTTAAATTGTAAATAATTAAAACTTTACTATTTTTTTTTGGCAGTAAAATACTCAACCCTAGTCTCTCTAATATAATTTATTCTCCAGAAGTCCACATTTAAAAAAAAGTAAATCCCTCATAAAGACTTTTTAAAGGCAAATTATATTAAAAAGAGGGACTTTACATTTTACGAAATATTAAAGTAGAGAGACATTCTAGAAACAAATTATATGAGAAAGACAGATTGACTATATTTGAAAAATTAAATAGAATACTATACCATTTTTTTTTGCCCATGTATTATTTATTTATTTTTTTTTATCTTTGACCTGGTTAAAGATTTTCATTATTACTATTTTTTTTTTTTTTTACGCATAGGCTACAAGCCCCACCCCTATGTAAAATATTGTCATAAGAATATACCAAAAAAACTATTGTTTCTCACATTTAAAAGATTGTTAAAAATATAGAGTTTTTACTTATAGAGAACCCACATTATGACCTAATCTAAATCTAAGTGTATATAATACATGAACAGTTGATCGACAAAACTCCATTATTATTATTTATAAATATTTAAATTTAAAACCACTTGCATAAACAATTTAAATCTCTATTAGTTTAATTGTTTATGTAAGGACAAAACCAAGGGAGAAAGGAGGCCATGGGTCTCTTTGACTTTTTTTTTAAGTACCCCCTAATTTCTTTAAATTAATATTTATATAATTTTAATAAATTATTTTGAAGAAAATATTTACAAAAACTTGTTGTTGGTCATCTTTCTATAGTTTGGACTCTCTCAACTTTATACTAGTTCTTTTGTAATTTTTAGTGATATGTTTGGTCCCGTTACAAAAATTCTATCTCCATCACATCACTGAGTATACGTATTTAAATACATTAAAAAAATTATGTATAGATGAAAATGGTAGGGATAATTTATTTTGTGATTGTTGACTTTCAACTCAATGCAAGTTTTACTTATCAGTTGATTAAAAATATTTTCTATTTAATTGAATTGCTCATAAATTTATTATATAAAAAAATCTTCATTCATTATTTATATATTTTTAAAAAATCTTTTTCATTTATGTTTCTCTATAAATCATTTGTATTTGTTGATATAACTCTTTGAAAAAACTAAACTATTGCTGATTTTATTGCAAAAAAATATAAATAAAAGAACAAGTATGTTATTTAACACAACATTATTTTTATTTTTATTTTTTAATATTTTGGTATACCGGTCTCCCAAACAAGGTACTAAAAGTGTTATAAAATGTAAATCTCTCCCATTTAATATTGTTTGTATGCACAAGAATCTGAGGTCAAAACCATTTTTATAAGCAACATATGTCTCTATCACTTTGATCTAACTTCTATCAATAAATTAATATTTAATTATCACTTTAAATAAATTGATTTACCTAAAATTTAAAAATAGAAACAAATAAATAAAAGAAATGATGAATGAGACATAAGATTCAGAGCCACATAAAAACCAAACGTTCACATTACAAGAGCTATCCTATTCACAAAGGTGCCCAAATGAAACATTGTCACACTAGGTAGTTTTACTAATGGACATGCTCATGTTGTCCACTAGCGCAAGAGGAGTTGTAGTTTTACTACTATTTCAAGTATTTGTTTCTTAGATCTTCCTTCTTTTAGTCCAATCACAAATGAGTGGTCCATGGCCTTTACTCTGTTATTCTATTATCAATAAATAAATAAATAAATAAATATATATATATATAGATGTATGAGATAAGACTAATTATGTGGAGGATAGATAATTAAGATTTGGCAGTATTATGTTAATAGTGCTACATTAATTCAGGTTGATTAGTGTACTAGGTGGGACAACCACTCTCCCACTCTTCTTTTGATTCAATTAGAAATGGGTGGGGGATTTTGTGATTTTTCAGTTGGTCTCTGGTGATCCAGAGTTTTTCAGTCTCTGTCGTCAGAGTGGGCGAGTGAGTTTTTCAGTGGATCGTAACTCCGGCGAGCTACTTGGGTGACGGTGACCGGAAGAAGACGGTTGTATGGAGCGGTTCTCGGAAAATAACCTTACTCAACAGTGGGCAACACTCTCGCTAGTTGATGAGGAGGAACAATATATGCTTGGATTATAGTCAGGAGGAGAACCATGCTAGGGGGGGTGTTTGATCCCCTCTCTTTGCATGGTTGGTCGTTTTCTTACAAGTAAAAACATTCATTTCGAATCTATGAGGCAGATGCTAGCATCCTTATGGCGACCAGTGAAAGGGGTGGATATTCAAGAGGGGCCCAGGGGGACTGAATACCAGCTCTATATCTTTCAATTCTTTCACGAGCTGGACATGAGCAGGGTGTTGGCTAGTGGCTCTTGGACTTTCGATTCTCATTTACTTTTGTGTAGACGAATGGTCACTGGTGAACAACTCACACAAGCGGAGCTCTATGAAACAAGTATCTGGGTACAACTACATGATATACCCATTGGTTTTATGTCTCAAAGGGTGTGCACGGATATCGGCAACTTTATTGGCAGCTATATTGAAGCTGATCCAGCAAACTTCTCAGGAGAATGGAGGAATTTCCTCAGGGTAAGAGTCTCTATGGATGTGCGTAAGCCGTTGAAGCGACGGATGAAGTTGAAACGTTCTGGCGGAGAGTGGAACTGGGTAACTTTTCGCTACGAACGCCTTCCAACATTTTGTTTCTTTTGCGGTGTGATCGGACATAGTGATAAATTTTGTGGGAAGCTTTATGATGCACCTAGTGGACATGGGGAATAGGAATACTTATATGGCCCATCTCTTCGAGCAATGGGGCGTCGTCCACTTAATAGACCGGGCGACCGATGGCTCCGAATAAAAAACCAGGGTGGTAGCGGGTCGGCCGAACTGGTGATGGAGGACCCCGGGAAGATCCCGCCGGAAGAAAACAGACGAGGGCCTGAGCACAGAGACCCAGGTAGGGCGGCATGGCGAACAACTGCACAGTATGGGCGACATGACAGTGATGGGACAACACGTATGGTTGTTCAGTTTGGCGCACACAGCAGGGTCATCTCTCATGGAGCAGAAAGTTGGGATGGTGTGGCTGACGGTTTTCAGAGTGAATCACCAAATAGAAATGGGTGGTCATGTCCCACGTATTATGATATTATTTTATATAATTAAATAAATAAATATATATATATATATATATATATATCTGTTATGTGGAGAATATATTATATTAAGGACATGTTTGAATAGTCAGAAATTATGTCATAATCCGTATAATATGACATAATTTAACATTTTTTAATAATTATGTTATATTGGTTGTTTGAGTACTTATTTTAGAATATAAAATTATGGCATAAAAAAATATTTCATTAATAAGTCTTTCTCTTCCTTTCCATCCAGCCACCAGCCATGGGCCTATCGACAGTCCGGTCAGCCTCCGTCGACCGGTCCCCAGTCCAGCAGATCTCCGGTGACACACCTGCTGTCCATCAGTGGTCCGTCCGACCTCCACGACCGGCCACTGACGATCCGGCAGGCCTTCGACGACCGACCGTCCGTCCGACAGACCTCCGGTGACACGCCGGCTGCCCACCGGTGGTCTGGCCGACTTCCGGCGGTATGGCCGCTTACTGGCTGGCCTCCGACGACCGGCCACCGGTGGTTCGGCCGACCTTCGGCGATCGGTCACCGATCCACCGGCGGTCCATTCATCGATCGCCCAGTCTCCGTAATTTTTTTTTTAAAATTTTGTTACCCAAACACTCATTCTGTAAAAAATAAATTATGCCATAATTTCTGTAATAATCACTTGTAATTCTTACATAATAAAATTATGTCATATTTTTTTATTTTGCAGCTAAACAGGTCCTAAAGTCTAGCACTATATAGTATGATAATAGTACTATATTCAAGATTGATTGTACTAGGTGGGACGGCCAGTGCATTTCCTTCTCATTAATTAACTTTTATTTATTGTATGCACCTTGACAAGGTGCATACAATAAATAGAGCAAATTTATTTTTGTGTTAAAAGCAGGGAAAATAACCATGAAGTCCCCCAAATTTAGTGAATTTACACATGATCCCTGTTTTTTTTTCCTATTATTTCCGATTCATCCCTTCTATCCCAAATCTAGTCATTATGCATCATTTTAATTTACCTGTAATACAACAAAATTTTATCAGATTTTTATAGCACACATTGTATGTCCGATATTTACAATGTATTCTTTTTTGTATTTTTTACTTGTCTATTTTAACTAATTCACATATATTATAAAAATTAGTTACATTTAATTAGTAACTTAAAATTTATAAAAAATTATATTAATTTTTCAAAATTACTCTTATTTAAAATATAATTTGATATAATATAACATGCACTTGAATATGCTTTATTGGACATTGTAAAAGTACATTAAATATAATGTTTAATGTTTTCTAAAATTTTTAAATAGATAAGTAAAAGGACAGTAAAATTACTCTTTTAGTTCTTAAACAAGTACAATTTTTGCTCTTTTGATCCCTCTATTTTTTTTTTGGGCCCTTTAATTCCTTTTATTTTTTGAAATTAGGAAATCATAGTCCTCCGTTTTGACAGGCATTTGATTTTCCAAACCTTTTTATTATGTGGTATTTTTTTTATTTTTAAATATTATTAAAAAATCACAAAAAATAATTAAAAAATGTGCTAAAGGAAAACTAGATCCGGATCAAATCCACTTCATGGATCCAAATCCACTCCCAAACTCCTCGCCTGCAACCTTGTCAAAATCCCTAATCGCTAATCTCTTCTAATTCCTTAATCCTTTCTCCAATCCTCGAACATCCTTGATGCAATCTTCAAGCAAATATTGGGTAGCACGTAAGCAAAGGCTGCCAATGAAAGATGTGACCCTGACCCCCTCTAAGGTAGACATTAGCGAAGATAAAAAAGAGAGAAAGAGAAAAATATCCCAGCTAATGTTGGAGAGTGTAAGCATAGGCTATCAATAGAAGATGACAATCATAGCATGGCTAATCTATGTTCTTCTTAATGTATTTGATGTTGATTTTAGATGGTATCAATTTTTGTTGAACAGTGCACCTATTGATATTGATGTTATTCGATACAATGATGTTAACATGGATTTTTTAGATATTTTAATAATATTTAAAAATAAAAAATGTCACATAATAAAAAAAAAGGCAATCCAACATCCATCAGGAGAACTAAGATTTCTGAATTTCATAACATACAGGGATTTAAAGGGCTCAAAAAATAATAGAGGAATCAAAATGGCAGAAGTTGTACTTGTTTAAGACTAAAAGGGTAATTTTATAAAAAAAAATCAAAGAAAATCTCGAAAATAAGACAAGTAAAAAGAACATAAGGGAGTATGGTGTTGTTTGGATCAGCTTATAGCTGACCCAAAAGCACTTAACTTATAAGTTAAGTGCTTATGAGATTCATATTTGTATTTGGATGGACTTTTTTGAATAAGCTCAAGCTGTGAAATTAGCCAAAATACAGCTTATTTTATAAACTGCAAAAAAAACAGCTTATGAAGATAAGCTGTTTTTGATAAGCTAATTGGTTAAGTGCAATTACTAAAATGCCCTCAGCCAATCCAAAAAATTATATTCTTTTATATTTCACCAAATTCTCTCATCCCCATAAAGAAGAAGAAGAAGAACAACAACAACAACAACAACAACAATAATAATAATAATACATTTAATTGTAATAATAACAATAGTGACAAATATTATTTATTTGTTAAATAAGACATGTGAGTAATATATAATTATTGAGTTATTATTATAATTCAGTAAATGGGCATTTTAGTAATTTTCACTGTATAAGTACTTTTGAAATAAACATCCAAACATTTTCACAATTGCAAAAGTGCTTCTGAATCTAATACATCCAAACAAAAAAATATGCATAAGCACTTAACTTACTCTAAAAGTACTTTTTCCAAAAGTGCTTCTACAAAACTTTAAAAAAGCATTTTTTTAAAAGCCAATCCAAACAAGCCTATATATTATACTCATGAACATAAGGCATTGAAATTTACCAACTATTATGCAGTGAGCTTTATTGTTTTGCCTAGACACAAAGAATGGATTCATTTCACTCATGGCCATAAATGTTTGCACTTTATAACACTCTGGTCACAAAACTTTTTTTTAACATGAAAGTAACTTAACTTTTCTCCGGTTGCATGTGTGGCCATAATAGTATGTTTTAAGGCGGTTTCCGACCCCATGTCAACACTATATTAGCGCCACATCTGCAAACTCGTCGGAAACCACCTTAAAACAGGCCTTATAGGCACACATGCAATTAGAGAAAAGTTAAATAGTTTTTATGTTATAAAAAACAATTTGTAGCCACAGAGATATAAATTACAAACATTTGTGGCTACAATTAAAATGAGCCCCACAAAGCATCTATCATCATCACTTATATATGCATGGTAGACTTTAGTATTTAAGTAAGTACTTCCCTAAAGCATTTATTGTTCTGCAAAGATGCTAGACAATACGGAGAAAAATCACATTTAAAACTTTCACCCTATTTAGTTGGGTATGAGAACTGCTTCCCCAACCAAAAAGTTGAGATAAACTTTTACATATTTTTATTAAAAATTGAATCCTTAATAAAAATATATCATAATTATTTTGTTTTTTTTTTTTTTAATAGAAGTGGATAAACCACATGCATTAATTAAAATAAAAGAGTACAAGGTCACTAGAAGTGGAGCAAAACAAGAAAAGAGGTAAAAATAGAGCAAAAGGATAACAAAGGTTGCTCTGGCTCAAGAGAGCACCAGAAGACCACAAAGAAACTAGAGAAATATTCCTCTTGATCACCTCCCACCCCTGTCTTGCCACTAAGGAACTCCAGACTCCGCCTAGCTGTAGAAGTGACCCCCTCTAGATTGGTTCTTTTGGCTTCTGAAACTTTAGAGGACCAATTCAAGAACATATAAATAATTTTCAAAATCACAGATTGATGAACAGAGAACTTGTTGAAGATACAAGCATTTCTTTCCAACCAAACATTCCAAAACAAGGATTTAATCAATAAGTCCATAGCACTCCTGCTGGAAGTAGGAAAAAGAAGACGCCAACTTCCCCACAAAACTGCTAAAGAGCATGGAGGGGGAGGAAAACTAAAGTGAGTAACAAGAAATGACCACATCCTCTCGGCAAAAGGACAAAGCAGGAAGAGATGGTTCACTGTTTCAATGCTTGCATTGCACAACACACAGGTTGCTATCGGAAGCTTGTTACAACCTCTAGCAACAAGGTTGTCCAAAGTAAAGATACTGTTGTCCCAACTAGCCAATTAAACATACTAATTTTCTTAGGGCAGTGGGCATTCCAAATCACAGGAGTAATTTTGCAGTTGACGCCGCCATTAATGAGAAAATTATAAAGAGACTTGACAAAAAAATCTCCATTAGGGGTGAGGGACCACCGTTTGGTGTCTCTGATCCCGTGCTCTGCAAGGATACGGAGAGGGATTTTGGCCGACAACACAGCGTGATCAACTTGAAACCAAGGAGTTTGGGTGAGAAGGATGAGGTCTTTGACATAACCAACCGGCCTATTAGAAGAGGCAAAAAGAAGGGCCAAAGATTTTTTGGTGCGTAATTATCCACCTACTTATCCAACCAAAAAAGAGTGTTTTCACCATTATGCACAACCGAGGTGATTCCGGCTTGGAAACCCGGAAGACAATGAAGTAGCCTATTCCAAATGAAAGATCTTCTGCTAGGTGGTCTGCCAAAAAGATTCCAATCTTGAGAGGAGCTGGAATAGTTGAATCGGATGATTTTGTCTCTACACCGGGGAACACCAGAAGGAAATTTCCACCACTATTTTGGTAACAGAGTCACATTGAAGACTTCAAGGTTCAGAATTCCCTAACCTCGTTCGCTAGGTCTATAAATGCGATGCCACTTTACAAACCTCATTTTAGGATGATCGATGTAAGGACCTTACCACAAGAAATCCCTATGAATTTTGTCGATAGTTTTAGCAACCCAACAGGGGAGTTTGAAGATTGACATCCAATAGTTTGGGATTGCAGAAAGGACAGAGTTTACCAAGGTAAGCCTACCACCCAGAGAAAGGAGTTCGCTTTCCGGGTAGTCAGCTTTGAACTAATCTTCAAAATTAACTCATCCCAGTCATGATGTTTGGGCCAACATCTAGAAATGGGAATCTTGAGATAATTCACCAGCAAGGTACCTATACCACAGTTGAGTGTCCTAGCCAAATATTCCTCCGGAAGTTTGTTTTTTTACTGAGGAAAAGAGATAGGTTTTATGAAAGTTCACTTTCAAATCTAAGATCCCTTCAAAAAGGATAAGAATTAACTTAATGATTTGAAGATCCTCCTGTCCTCCAGTGGTTACGACAAGCAGGTCGTCTGCATACTAAAGATGGCACATTTTGCCAAAATCCCCTAAAGGGACCCCGAAAAGGATACCATAATCAAGAGCATGGTTGAACATCAAGCTGAGCACATCAGAGACCAAAGCAAAGCAAGAAGGAAGAGGGGGTCACCTTGTAGCAGGCCCCTGAGATATCTAACATAGCCAGACTTATCTCCATTAATGATAAAGTTAGCTTTTGAAGAGACAAGAATAGCCTTGATCCATCCAGCCCATCTCTCCCCAAAACCATAAGCGTGAAGAAGCTCATCGAGAAAATACCAGTCCACCATGTGAAAAGCCTTGGCGAAATCAACTTTGACTATATGACCCAAAATTTTCCTTTTTTGCAAACTAAAGATGAGTTCCTTTGCCGCAAGAATGTTGTCCAAAAAACATCTTCCTTTAATGAAAGTTGTCTGGGACTTGTCAATGAGGGATTCAATCACTTTACTCAGCCTCGTAGCTAAGACTTTTGACATGATTTTTAAGACCGAGTAATGAGGCTAATCGGTCTATAGTCAGCCGGTCCTTCAAGAGAGGGAGATTTTGGAATGAGAGCAATAATAGCCCAATTTATCCGCTCCAGATTGAAAGATCCATTGTAAAAATCAGAGCAAAGGATTAGAAAGTCCTTCTCAAGGATGTTCCAAAATTTTTTGAAGAAGGAGATTGGGAAGCCATCCGGTCCTAGGGCTTTATCAGAACTAAGGTAAAAAACAACTCGTTTAATTTCCTCCCTCAAGAAAGGGGAATCCATGGAAGAAAGATCCATAAGTAGTTTGTTCCTCAAAAGGGAAGACCAAGAGAAACGGAATCTGAAATTTCTACTAGGACTAATTTTTTTTTTTTGAAGTGAGTAGCAAAAGCGATCCCCAAATTTATAGAACCTTCCACTAGCACTCCATTATCTAAAGTCCTAGGGATGAAATTCCTGTTTCTATGGCCATTGGCAAAGGCATGAAAAAATTTAGAATTGCAATCGCCTTCTTTTAGCCATTTAATTCTAGATCTTTGCTTCCAATAAATTTCTTCTTGGTGAAGCAGGGAATTAAGATCTAATAAAGCATCTGATTCCTTCACCAACTCAATTGAGGTTAGGGCCCTGGACTCCCTAATAAGGTCCAGGGAGTCAATCGAGTGTAAAAGTTCTAGCTTGCGAAGTTTAAGGGAACCAAATTTAACCATAGCCCAATCTCTCAGTTTAGATTTTAAGAATTGGAGTTTTTTAACAATGACGAAGGCCCTACAGCCAGTGGGATTAATTTCATTCCACTAAGAGGAGAGTTGGTTAGCAAGACCTTCATCCGTGAGCCAGAAGTGTTCAAATTTAAAATGTTTGACCTTAGCCGGGAAGGATCCCGCTTCCAAGTGCAGGGGAACATGGTCAAAGCCCACTCTAGACAGGCTCGACTAGTGCACCTTCGAGTGGGCATCTAATCATTTTTGATTGATAAAGAATCTGTCAAGACGAACCCAGATATAGGGTCGCTTTGGCCCTTAGTCCAAGTGAACTTTCTCCCCACCAAGGGAGGTTCCAAGAGATTAAGATCTCTCATCAGAGATTGAGCACATCTTATGTCATCCAAATTGGGGTTGCCATTGTTTTTATCTTCAAACTCAAAAATAGCATTCAAACTCAAAGATATCATAATTATTTTTAAAAATATTTTTATTAATATATAATAATTATTATTATTTAAAAAATAAACAGATGGATGTTGGTATAAATAGTAGATGTTTGGGCCACTTTAGCAAGTGTTTTCAAATTTAAATGTTTATTTCTGCAAAAAAAAAAAATTGCGAGGGAGATTCATCTTTTTTATAAAACTCAATTAATTTTTAAATATTTAATTTTTATTAATATTAATTAAATCAAATAAGATTTTTTTTTTCTAGCTCAATATTTGAAAAAGAAAATTTTTTTTTATTCTTTTTTAAACTACGTTTTTATCCCTTTTGTTGGACAGAGGCAAGGAATCTATGAGGGCAAAATTGACATTTCGCAAGATTGAGTAAACCCAGAAGCAAAAATGTACTGAACAGTAAACCAGCTGTGCATGAAAATAGACATGCCTTTTAAAGGTTGCAAATAAATGCCTGACATTATAAACAGCTTCGCTATATTTATCATCATGTACTTTTACAATGTCAACCAAAAAAAATACATAAAATAAATAAATAAATAAAACTTAATTTTGGGAAAAACAAGGAGCATTCATAAGTGGCGTCCCTGACAACCACATAACCATTTTAATGTCTGTCACTGCACGTTTTCTTAATATCATGTATCATCCAACCTCAGCCAATCCTTTTTGAGAAAAGGACATTGCATGCCAATCCAAGCTTAACAAACTCAAGGAATCTATTTTTATCTGTCCCTGTTGGCTTGAGAAATTTTGAGTTCTAAATGTTTTCTTCTTGTAAATTTTACTTAATTTTTTATATCGATTAAAAAAATTAATTATAATTAATTAATTATTTAAATTTTATAAAAAAATTTATTTATTTTCTAAAACTATTAGTATTTAAAACTTCATTAAATAGAGTAGTATATGATTTAATACTTAATTGATTGTAATTTATTAAAAATTATATAAAAATATTAAATTAAAAAATAAATTTAGGAAAAAAAAATTATTTAATATTACACAAAAATTTTTAAATAACCAAGTAAAATAGAATAGAGAAAAACTCCAAAATATGACACATAAAAAACAAAATAAGGGAGCATCGTTTAACTCATTTGACTTGCAAATAGAATAAATATATTATTAAAAAAAGAAATTGACAAATACATTATATATCTTAATAAAACTTTTGTACGGTAAAATTATGGTATAAAAATTTTCCTAAATACAACACAACTAGAAGACAAAAAGTTCCAAAAAAATAGGCAAAAAAAATTGTAGAATTTTGTGATGTCTATTGAATATCAAATATAAAATAGTATAAGAAGTAGTCATGTGACTTAGCCAATTGTATTGTGATTAATTGCTTGTGATGTTCTTAATTATCTACCAATCAAATATCAAACAAGTCTTTTAAGTTTTATAATACCCAAAAAAAAAATATAATTTTCCAAAAAATATTTATAATTTGACATTTTAATTTTTATGATTTAAATTATTTTTAAATTATTTTCACTTATTTTTTATTTATTTTTTCTTTTGTGTTTATCAGAGTCTACACAAGATCATGGGATGCTAGACCCCAACAAACTCACCATAGAATAAAATGGGAAAAATATATATAATTAAAATGATAATTTTATAAAAAAAAATATGTGAGATTTTATTTTAAAAATTTATTACTACTTCCAATTTATTATAAGTTTTTTTAAGCTATTCTTATAAAACACAATTTCAATCTTTACCATTCTACGATACACAACATGAGAGTTTGACATTTTATTCCCTCTATAATCAGAGATTGACGGTTTGATCTGCG
The DNA here is from genome assembly GCF_009730915.1 of Dioscorea cayenensis subsp. rotundata. NCBI lineage: Eukaryota > Viridiplantae > Streptophyta > Magnoliopsida > Dioscoreales > Dioscoreaceae > Dioscorea > Dioscorea cayenensis. The sequence continues at coordinate 3,313,355 of NC_052481.1, read as the reverse complement.
GCTCCGGAAAATTCTAAAAAAAAAAAATCAATCATTTAATTAAAAAAAATAAACCACTAATGTACTGAATTAAGAAGAAGGCTGTAAATAGGTTATTAATATTTGTTATTATTAGAGAATTGGCGAACAAAGATGCAGAAGGTATATAATCAATTACCATTTCCTCTTACATTAATTTACCTCTATTATAATGCGTCAATTATAATTTCTTTTTTTTTTTTTGAAAAATTATTTTAAATTAGGCTGAGATTTGCCTCTTTTTGAATTTGGTATATGTTGTTTGATTGTTAACACTTTAGTACCATATGGCTCTAACTGTCTACAAAAATATGTCAAAACACTTAATCGTAAATCTTTACTGGCGTGGCATTTAAAAACACATAAATTTACTTTTTTACCCTTATAAGTTTAAATAATAATAAATTTTTCAGAACAGATAAAAAGGTAAATTCATATATTCATAAATTACACATCAAAAGGATTAACAGAGTTGCGTGTTTTGATATTTTTTTGTAAACAATTAAAACCATAGGGTACTAAAATATTAATAATCAAACCATTAGTATTGAATTGAGAAAAAGACAAATCATAGAGTAATTTAGAATAATTTTTTTTTTTAGTAATGTGCACAAACCATCACCCACATACCACTTGTCTATTTGGCCGGTGGTCAATTATATACACTTCAAAACAAAGACTTTATTTGCCATTAGTGTTTTGAAAATTTTTCTCAAATTTACAAGTGTTATAGGATTTTTTATTTTTTATTTTATTTTTTGTTTAGCAACGAAGGTCTTAAAAAAAAAAACAAAAGACTAATAAGCACCCACCTATTGTACTAATAAAATATAATTACTTAAATTATATATTTAATAATTAACTTTAAATTTGTGTTAATATTAATAAAAATATAACATCAATTCTTAAAAAAAAAAAATTTTTAATTTTAAACTACTGTAATTAATATTAACTAGACCAAAGTTGTATGAACTCCATATTAAAATTTTACAGTTAAAACAATTTTAAACATTCAAAGCCTAGCTTGGTTGTTCCTGACATCAACCAATCTCATTAGTAATAAAAAAGGATACAAATATAATAAGCACAGGTAGACCAAAAATTAATCGTGCTGTTCATACACCATCACTTGATGACACAAGAGCATGATTTGTAAGCTCACACATGTATCAATTATCACAATTGTATTTAAGAAGATTTTCCACATAAGGGACAATGTGAATAGAATATCAATCTTTTGGAAAAAAAAACGCACTGTGAACACATATATTGCTGCATAAAAGTCCACAAACTTAGACTTCCATCTTTAATCAATGTCAACAAAATTAAAATTCATGCATGTACAAAACGTCCGGAAAAACATGTGATTCACCACCGATATTTCCCCATCAAAAATGCTTCACATGAATTGAAGACAAGATACCAACAACAACAACAACAACAACAACAATAATAATAATAATAATAATAATAATAATAATAATAATATGAGTTACCCTTCTTTCCAAGAATATTTGCTTTGTAGGTCACACATGGTTTTCAGTCAGAACCATTGTGTGTGTGGTCCTATAAAAACACAAAGAAAAACAAAGGTTCCTCAGCACAATACAAGAAACATCTCATGCAGCTGGCAAATATTTCACTGCCAAACGTTACCCATGCTTGAAGGAAAAAAAGAAAATTCTTTCTTTCAACCCACGTTTTCAACGAACAGAGTGAAAGAAATGAATATATATATATATATATATATATATACACATACCGAGTCCACGAGCAAAAAACTAAAAGATTGTTCACTAATTTATGTGGATCCAGTAGATGACCATGAACAAAAATACTGAGTCATGGACAAATATGTACATTTTATAAGGAAATTGTCAGTGCAATGATATAAGAATTTGGAATAGATTTTCTTTCCGGTTATAAGATTAATTAGGGCTTCTTTATATAATAAAAAATATTCATCAAACTTTGTATACTGATTTAACTATGCAGCACAAATAATTGCTCAAACCTATATATTATCATGCATGTGATCCATATTTCAAGGTATTTAATTTAACTGCAATGCAGGCTCAGTTTTCCTGTTATTCAAAGTTTTGGACTTCATCAACATATCTTTATAGTCGGATGATCAAACGCATGGAGTCGACAATTGGCTAGGAATTAACTGTAATGCTCTTCACCTAAGTTTGCATTTCTGATCTGAAAGTTTAAATGAGAAGAGAAAAGAAAATGAAAAAGAAAATGAGCCTCTGAAGTGCCACAAGGGACTGCCATTCATTCTGTAACATTACTAGCAGGAAATTACATTTCATGTAAACCCTTCTTTCTTCGTTCCCAACTTCAATTCCTTTTTCTCTCATTCCATTTCTTGTCAGCCATATAAGGTTCCAATTACTAACTCCAAATTTGTTAGGTAAACTGATTAATAACATATTAAGTCAGAAAACATGCAAAATATAAATGTACATGTTGAGTTGAAATTATGTGATGATCTAAACTACAAAAAAAATTTCTAATAAAATGGTTATTGTACCAATGGGCCTTTTACAAACTCATGGGTTCTATAATATTTATACCTAACATATTCAAATATGAAGAATAAATAAGAGTAAGTTGCTAAATTAAATGCAGGTAACAGCCTGTAAATTGTTATTTGGATTTACCCAAAAACAAGCATAAAATAGGTTTTTGAGCCAATATCAACAATCTCCAACTTGAAAGCAAATTATCAATCTTCAAAATAACTGATATACAAGATTCAGTATCGTGAGAACCATTGGTAGTCCTATGATATCTCATTAAAATGGTGAATAAGCGGCATAGAGATCGAAACCCCTTGGCTTTTTGTACTATGCAGTACTGTGCAAACACGGTAGAATAGTGTATAACATTGGTCATTCACTATTTACTGGTTCTTTTGTTGGAAGAGTCGTATTCTCTACCCCTACAAGTTACATAACATCATAATACATAATTTATTTGTTTTTTTTATAAAACTCACAATGTGTAATGTATTTCTCATATTACATCCAAGTTGCAAAAGCATCTATTTGAACCAAATCATTTTTCCCCATTTTAGTAAAGGAATATAATTTTTTTATCAATAAAATAAGTGGAAATTGCCAAAAACACCATGTAAATTTGCAATATTGCCAAAAACACCCCGTTAGTTTTGCACTTCCCAAAAACCCCTTCCTTTTGAATACAATGATTTTTTAAACCCCCCAAACATCTAACATTGATTGATAGAGTTAATTTGGAATTTTTTGGACGAAATTGTCCCTTGCGTGGAAAGTTGTGGCAAGTGTGACAGGGTTTGACTATAATGCCCTTGGGTGCAATGAGTTTCTATTTAAAAATGAAGCTTCTATTTAAAATATGAGGTATGAGGTTCTGTTTAAAAAATGAGTTTCCTGTTTAAAAAATGAGTTTTCTATTTAAAAAAATGAGTTTTTTGTTTAAGAAATGAGTTTCTTGTTTAAGAAATAAGGTTTCTGTTTAAAAAAATGAGGTCTCTGTTTAAGAAATGAGTTTTCTGTTTAAGAAATGAGGTTTTTGTTTAAAAAAATGAAGTCTCTGTTTAAGAAATGAGTTTTTTGTGGTGTATTTATCACCCCCAAAATCTCTTTATTGCAGGTTAAGGGTGAGCCGATGAGACAAAAGCATGCTGCTCACAATCACAGTCACGTTGCATGAAAAATGGGATTTCGAACCCTAGAATTTTGATCTCCACCTCGATCTAGATCTCGATCTTGCTAGAGAAAAAGGTGCAACCTTTCGATGTCTTCGCTCGACGACGAGGGAGCTCGCGGTCTTCCCCGAGGTCGACGATGAAGAAGATGAAAGAGATGAGGTCGACGACAGGGAAGACGATGAAGACGAAGACGAAGACGGCGAGATCGAACCCTCATCGGCGTCGCTTCCTCCCTCCGTTCCTGTCACCGACTTAGGCACCATGGATCCAAACCCCGGAATGATCCCTAACCCTAACCCTATTGCTATCCATGTTGCGGTCTCCACGATCGAGAATGGTTCCGTTCAAGTTCGACCCGTCTTATCCGAGCGTCGCCACGAAGACCTCACCACTCCGACCTCGAGGAGCGTCAGCCAACCGGATCGCCAACGCCGACAAAGATTTCTCCTTTAAGACCCCACATGAGCAGGCCACCTTCGAGATCGCTCGCCCGGGATCCGGAGCCGCGACTCAAGCGTTCGCGCGAGATCAGCGACGATGAGATACTCAATGTCCCTACTCAATGAGGTTTCTGTTTAAAAAAATGAGGTCTCTGTTTAAAAAATAAGCTCTCTGTTTAAAAAATGAGTTCTCTGTTTATATGCTTGTTTGTCTTTTGTTTAACTATCGATGTTTATGTTTAATATATTGCGTTTACGTTTAAAAAAGTGCTTAAATATCGTTGTTTCTATTTAAATATGTACGAGTGCAACCTTTCGATGCCTTCGCTCGATGACGAGGAGCATCGCGGTCTTCCCGAGGGTCGGCATCGAAGAAGATGAAAGAGATGAGGGTCGACGACGGGGAAGACGATGAAGGCGAAGGCGAAGGCGGCAGATCGAACCCTCATCGGCGCCGCTTCCTCCCTCCGTTCCCGTCGCCGACTTAGGCGCCATGGATCCAAAACCCCGGAATGATCCCTAACCCTAACCCTATTGCTATCCATGTTGCGGTCTCCGCGATCGAGAATGGTTCCGTTCAAGTTCGACCCGTCTTATCCGACGCCGCCATCGAAGACCTCACCACTCCGACCTCCGAGGAACGTCGCCAACCGGATCGCCAACGCCGACAAAGATTTCTCCTTTAAGACCCCACACGAGCAGACCACCTTCGAGATCGCTCGCCAGATCTGGAGCATAGCACTCAAGCGTTCACGCGAGATCAGCGACGATGAGATACTCAATGTCCCTACTCAATGAGGTTTCTGTTTAAAAAAATGAGGTCTCTGTTTAAAAAATAAGCTCTCTGTTTAAAAAATGAGTTATCTGTTTAAGAAATGAGTTATCTGTTGATATGCTTGTTTGTCTTTGTTTAACTATCGATGTTTCTGTTTAATATATTGCGTTTACGTTTAAAAAAGTGCTTAAATATCGTTGTTTCTATTTAAATATGTACGAGTGGCCAAGATTAATTGGTTTTTATATCCAGGATTAATTTATCACGTAAATATTTGTTTTTCTGTTTAAATATTAATGTTTTAGTTTAAAAAATGAGTTTTATGTTTAAAAAAATGAGGTTTCTGTTTAAAAAATGAGTTTTCTGTTTAAAAAATGAGTTTTCTGTTTAAGAAATGAGTTTTTTGTTTAAGAAATGAACTCTCTGTTTAAAAAATAAGTTCTCTGTTTAAAAAAATGAGCTCTCTGTTTAAGAAATGAGTACATGCAAAAAGGAATGCAAAAAAAAATGAAAAAAATGTATGCAAAAAGGTTTAAGGGCAATGATGGAATTTCATAATGCAGGGGGTAAAAAGGAAGTGAAACAATAAAAGAAGGGCTGTCTGAGGTATGCAAAACTCACAGGGGCTGTTTGGGAAGTTTTGAAATTATCGAGGGGTAAACAGTAATTTTCCCATAAAATAACAATATTTTGTGATTTACACATCTAATTAACAAGTGTGTAATAATAATGGATGGCTAAAACAAATGCCTAATATCAGTAGAACATAGCTCAAATATTATTGTTAAATTTGGGATGCAACATATATTTTGAATCAAGTGTGTAAACGTGGAACAAAATTAATTAAAATAGGATGAATCTATAGGAAAGCTATATTGAAGAGGAAGAAGAAAAAACATGAACACAATAGATTTGTTTTTCACACACATTCACATGCATTACACACCTTGTTCTATATGACTGATTCCACCTCCTCATGTCACCATCATTCCACCTCCTCATGTCACCATCACTCCACCACCCCACTAGATGACTTCATAGAAAATAGGTCAACTTTCTGATAAATTAATAACAAATTCTTCACTAAGAATTACGGCGTAAAAAAACACAAACTTCCAACAAACTCCAAGTTTCTTGCAGAAGATAATCAATAAGAGTACCACATATCTTCAACTCCATGATGTTTCCTTGAAATGAATACCTTATTGTGCAAAAGAAGCCTCATCTAATTAATCTCTAGCCCTTTTCGGTTTCATTGTTCTTTTCATGTTTTTTTTATTATCCGTCACATTAAACACATGTTTATATGTTACCAATCCTACTTTATTTGTATCTAACCTGAACAGTTAATGTGTGAACACAATGATACTTCAATACAAGCCTTCATGATATATGAGCTTGACATAATCCTAAACCCTAAACCCTAATTCACATTGCATGAACTTCTAAATAATCAACAAGTTTTACTAATAACAAGCTAAAGAACTATGGCTTAAACATTATAATGAAGTATCCTCCCAAAGAGGTTTATCAACTAAAGGTGCTGAAGTTTCCAACTTCAATGCACAACAAATGCGCAACCTAATAGAAGAAACCAGAGAAAATAACGACTTTCAAGATATTAATATATACCTTCCTAGTTAATATATATCAACACACAGGGACTCATTATTTGCCAGCAGGCATTTACTCTTCACTTCATCATTTTTTTTTGTCTTGCATACATTTCCACATTACATTTTAGAATGGGTTCACAAAGGCCTAGCAAATTTTCTTTTTTAATCAAATGAACTCAAGCATCAAGCAGGTTTTGTAAAGCCTTACCCACCCATGTATCTCAATTTTCTTTCTTTAGATTTCAGTTGTTCGTATGATATAGCTATTGGATCTAGGTATATCCTTTATGAGCTCAATCCATATAACATTTTAAAAACTCTAGCTATCAACCACTCTTCTTATCATCTTTTAAATGTTCTCAAGCTTATATTCAAATACATGCTGAAGATATCAGCAAAAGAAGAACTGAAGAAGGGCTTCCAAGCTGTATAGTAGTAGTGAACTGTTGGTTTAATTCGGATGGGCAGGATCTCATTATCTAATGTATGTATGTAAGTTCGAGGCACTTGAATGGGTTATGTTTAAGTTGGTTGAGTCAAGTTTGTTTGTATAGCTTTAGTTTGGTCTAGTTTTTGTCTTTGTTTTAAATGCCTTGTATTGTGACTTGACTAAAGATATGGTGGTGTGAATGAGCTATGGTGTATGTGATAATCACTATGTAGAGAATTCAGATCTAGAAGAACAAGTTTCTTATATAAAGAAACCTGAAAATCTCAGCCACTTGATCAGGAAAATTCGCACAAGCTCAAGAAACCAGAAAAATCAGTAAAACATAGATCAACTTTACAAAAATAAAGATACCAGACTTTATATAACTTTGTTTCCTCTGAAACTCAATACACAAAGAGTTGAGATCACAAACAACAACTTTCTTAAATAAAGTTTGGTTAAAAACTCACTCAATTAAGCAGGAAAATTCATACAAGAAGAGGGTTCACAGAAAAAACATAATCAGAAAAAACTCCTCACAGTGAAAACAACAATTAAACAACCCTTTATACAAACTTTGGTGACTGAAAAGAAACAGGTTAGTCATAACCCACGCGTCTGATCAACTCCACCGCTCTTCATCCAAACACATTTGTTTTGCCTTGAACTAATGGACACTATCTGTGATGATCAAATCTCAGCCGTTCATTGATTCTGAAATCCTTTGCTTCAGCAGCTGCCTCGAACTTACTCCTCTTCTCTGATGAACTGCATCTCAGCCGTTGATTTTCTTCAAGCCAAAGTCTAACGAACTTAACCACTATTCAAACACCTGAAAAGACATTACTGCCCTTCCAATCCAAACTAAAGACATCAGGACAAATACAACAGCAACAAACTTGATTCTCTACTCCAATTCTTCTTCAATTCTCTTCAGATTCAATCACAACTAACAAAATCCCTCCTTGATTGAAGCTGACACACTCCCATCTCTCCTCTGAACTGCTCATGCTTCTGAATACTCAAACATTTTGTAAATATATCAGCGACTTGCATACTTGTACTACAAAAATTTAACTGAATCTTCTTCTTTGCTATTAGTTCTCTTATATGATGAAATTTGGCATCCATGTGTTTCGTTCTGCCATGGAGAGTAGGATTTCTTGCAATTGCTATGCATGACTTGTTGTCACACCAAATTTGACTAGCTGCATCACTATTTACTTCACAATCTACCAATATTTTTTCAATCCACATGTTTTGACAACATGCTGCACTCAAAGCCATATATTCAGCTCCTGTAGAAGATAAAGCCACAATTTCTTGTTTTTTTGAAGCCCAACATACAGCACCAGACCCAACATTAAATACAAAACCTGTTGTGCTCTTTCTATCTTGAGTATCACCACACCAATCACTATCTGAATATCCTTCAAGTATACAAGGAACATTTCTATTGTATTGAATTCCAAAGTCATAGGTTCCAGCAACATACCTTAACACATGTTTTACAGCTCCCAAATGAATTTTAGTGGGCTGAGCCATATGTCTAGATAACAAATTCACAGCATAAACCAAATCAGGTCTTGTGTGTGTCAAATATAAGAGCTTACCAACCAAGCTTCTATAACAGGTTGCATTAACACTCTCAGCTTCATCATTTAACTGCAATTTGGTACACTGACTCATAGGAACACCAACTGCTTTACATCCTTGCATGTTGAACTGCTTTAATAAGTCCTTTGCATATTTCTTCTGAGACACATGCACACCCTTTTCACTTTGATTCACCTCCGAACCCAAAAAATACTTCATCAAACCAAGGTCTGCCATATCAAATTCCTTCTTCATATCTAATTTGAATTTCTCAATCATTTCTGTTGATGAACTCAAACAAAGCAAATCATCAACATAAACACAAACCAGTAATACCTCAGCATGATTCCCCAATTTCTTGTATAAAGTATGTTCTGTCAAGCTTCTATAAAACCCTTGTGAAACAAACCAAGCATCTAGCCTTTCATACCAAGATCTAGAGGCTTGCTTCAAACCATACAAGGTTTTAAACAGTCTATACACTTGACCTTCCTTGCCTTGAACTTCAAAACCTTTAGGCTGAGAAACATACACTTCCTCTTCAATTCTACCATTTAAGAATGCAGATTTTATATCTAGCTGATAGATTGCCCAATTTCTCTGAGCACCCAAAGCCAAAATAATTCTTACAGTATCCATTCTAGCCACTGGAGCAAACACTTCCTCATAATCAACTCCATATTCTTGAGAAAACCCTTTGGCTACAGGCCTTGCCTTATGTCTCTCAATTTCTCCATTTGGCTTCAATTTGGTTTTATATACCCACTTGACACCTATTATCTTCTTTCCTTCTGGCAATTCACACAATTTCCAGGTTTCATTCTTCTGAATTGAATCAATTTCCTCTGCCATAGCTCTTCTCCAATGTTCAAATCTTTCAGCTTCCTCAAAGCTACTAGGATTTGAAACATTTAAAGCATATGAACAGCTTTCATATAATTCCTTCAGAGTTCTAACCTTTAGTGTAGGAGATTCATCAACACTAGAATCAGATCTATGATCAACTGGCCTTTGAGATCCTTCACTGTCACTGTCATTAGTAGCTGCTGATTCTGCATTATCTTTATCATTAATTCTAGAGCTCCCTGCAACTGATACAAATCTTTTTTCCTGAGATATAACACCATCAGAGGTTGAATTCCCTTTTTCAGACCATTGCCAAAAATCATATTCAATGAATTTTACATCTCTACTGATTAGAGTTTTTCCAGAATCAGGAACATAGACCTTGTAAGCTTTAGCATCAGTGCAGTACCCAATAAAAATACCTTTAACTGCTCTATCATCCAATTTCTGAACATGTTGAGTAGGTACATGAACAAAAGCTATACAACCAAATACTTTTAAATGAGATACCTTTGGCTTAATACCAAACCACACTTCATGTGGTGTCCTCCCAGGAACAGCATATGTTGGTGATATATTGGAAATATATGCTGCTGTAGAAATAGCATCTGCCCTGAATTTTTTCTCCAAACCACTAGCCTTAAGCATGCTCCTAGAATTTTCAACCAAAGTCCTGTTCTTCCTCTCTGCAATTCCATTTTGCTGAGGTGTGTATGGAGCTGTTAATTCATGTTTCACTCCTTTCTGAACACAGAATTCTTGAAATTCTCTTGACATAAACTCTCCTCCTCTATCTGTTCTGAGAATTTTTAGTTTACATTCAGATTGTCTTTCCACTAAAGACATAAATCTCTGAAAATAACTGAAAGCTTCATGCTTAAACTTCATAATATATACCCAACACACCCTTGAAAAATCATCAACAAACAAAAGAAAGTATTTACCTCCATCAATTGCTTCAGTTTGCATTGGCCCACACACATCAGCATGAACCAATTGAAGTTTATTTCTAGCTCTCCATGAATTTCCAGAATGAAAAGGCAACCTAGCCAATTTTCCATATACATAATCTTCACAATATCTAACTTTCTGAATTTCAGGCAAACCAAACACCATTTCTTTATAAGCTAACTTCTGCAGCCCTTGAAAATTTAAATGCCCATATCTTTGAAGCCACAATTGAGATTCATTATCCTTTCTGCTAACCAAATTTGCCTGCTCAAAATCTGAAAAGAACTTTATAGGATATAAATTATTTTTGTTTCTATGAAGCACCAACACTGACTCACCTGATGCATTCAAAATCCTGCACCAATTCTTCTTGAACACAACTTCATAATCACAGGCTGTCAACTGCCCAATACTTAATAAATTGTGAGCCAGCTCAAGAACATACTTTACATTGTGAATGAGTTTTTTACCCTCTCCTTGCATCATGACTAGAACTGATCCTCTTCCTTGCACCTCAACCTCTCTATCATTGCCCAATTTCACCACATGCTTCACTGATTCATCCAAGCTATAAAATAAATTTTTATTGCCTGTCATATGATTTGAACATCCACTATCCAACAACCAAAGAGAAGAAATAACCTTATCATCTCCCCCATGAACCAGAAACAGATTCCCACACTCATTAGCATTTGCATTATCTTGAGAATTAGAACTCGATCCCTTCTCAAAATTTCTGTTCTGAGGCCAACAATGTGACTGTGTGTGGCCATATTTCTTGCAATTGAAGCACTGAATATTCTGCAAACCTCCTCTATTACCTCTCTGTCCAATAAACTGTCTCTGCCCTCTTGAAAATCTGCCAAATGGTCTTGATCCAATTCTCCCTCTCTGCCATGTGCTGCTTTCAAAAGAATTTTGTTGTCTTTGCCCAGCTTGCCTTTGATCAACATAACCACTGCCTCTCCAATTGCCATCAAACCTTCCTCTACCTCTGAAACTTCTACCTCTTCCTCTTGGCACATTTCTTCCACCTCTTGTTTCTCCATCAACCACAAAAGACCTATCTTCTTGTTTTTCAGAATATTGATTGTATCTAGCTTCATGAACTTGCAATGCACTGCTTAATTCATCCAAAGTCACTGTCTTCATGTCTCTTGCTTCTTTAATTGAGGTTACAGCCTGCACAAATCTTGAAGATAAACTCCTCATGACCTTCAATACAACCTCAACTTCCTTCAACTCAGTCCCCATACCTCTGATTTGGTTTACAACAGCCAAGACTCTTGTAATATAATGTTGGACTGCTTCTTCTTCTCTCATCTGCAAAAGATCAAATTTTTGTCTCAAAGTTTGTTATCTCACCGAAACCATTCTAGAAGACCCTTGATTTTCATTCTTGAGATGTTCCCAAGCTTCTTTTGCTGTGTTAAATCTGACCAACCTGTGAAGAATTGACTCATTCACAGCTTGCTGTAACAAGAAAAAAGCTTTTGCATCATCTTCCATTTCTTTTTCGGTTGGCTTCTCTTCACTGAAACCCTCTTCAACAATTTTCCAAAGCCTTTGAGATCTAAAAAACATCTTTATTCTGAAACTCCAGTGTTCACATCCATCTCCTTTGAAAATTGGCAACAATGAATGAGTAATTTCTGTTGTTGATGTAGATAAAGAACTAGATGCCATCTTTTGTTTACTTGCTGCAACTTCAACCCAATTAATGCTTCACACACCACCTCGTAGCTCTGATACCATTGATAATCACTATATAGAGAATTCAGATCTAGAAGAACAAGTTTCTTATATAAAGAAACCTGAAAATCTCAGCCACTTGATCAGGAAAATTCGCACAAGCTCAAGAAACCAGAAAAATCAGTAAAACATAGATCAACTTTACAGAAATAAAGATACCAGACTTTATATAACTTTGTTTCCTCTGAAACACAATACACAAAGAGTTGAGATCACAAACAACAACTTTCTTAAATAAAGTTTGGTTAAAAACTCACTCAATTAAGCAGGAAAATTCATACAAGAAGAGGGTTCACAGAAAAAACATAATCAGAAAAAACTCCTCACAGTGAAAACAACAATTAAACAACCCTTTATACAAACTTCGGTGACTGAAAAGAAACAAGTTAGTCATAACCCACGTGTCTGAACCTGATCAACTCCACCGCTTTTCATCCAAACACATCTGTTTTGCCTTGAACTAATGACACTATTTGTGATGATAAAATCTCAGCCATTCATTAATTCTCAAATCCTTTGCTTCAGCAGCTGCCTCGAACTTACTCCTCTTCTCTGATGAACTGCATCTCAGCCGTTGATTTTCTTCCAGCCAAAGTCTAACGAACTTAACCACTATTCAAACACCTGAAAAGACACTACTGTCCTTCCAATCCAAACTAAAGACACCAGGACAAATACAGCAGCAACAAACTTGATTCTCTACTCCAATTCTTCTGCAATTCTCTTCAGATTCAATCACAACTAACAGTATGTGCTTGCTTTCCCTAATTTCCAGATCTCTATTACTATTGTTCTTCTTCTTCTTCTTCTTCTTCTTCTTCTTCTTCTTGTGATTGTGCAGCTTGCCTATAGTTTTTGTGGTTCTTCCAGCCTTCAAAATGGTATCAAAGTCAGGTTAGAGAAGCTCCAAAAAAGGAAGGTGTTGTGCTTCAGTTTGAGATGTCCTCTAGTAGCAGCTCCTCCAGTTTTGTTCAATCTTTAGTACCGTGTTCAATGGAGAAAACTATGAACATTGGAACACCATTTAGGTTCAATGGGTTGTGGTAAGTAGTAGAAAAGTATTTACTAAAGAAGAAAGCAAGATTGAAGAAAATAAATAGAAAGATGCTCATGCCTTGTTCCTCATCCAACAAGTTGTTCGAAGTTCTTTGTTCTCTAGGATTGCTGCTGCCAACACAGCCAAAGAAGCTTGGGACATCATCAAAACACAGTTTTAAGGGAGTCCTAGAATGATGGCTATGATAATTCAAGCTTAAGACAATCCTTTGAAAATCTTCACAAAAAGGAGAATGAAAGTGTTCATATCTATATTGCCCTGGTGAATGACATTGTGAATCAAATGCAACATTTAGGAGATCAAGTATATGAATCTCTTGTTGCTAGAAAGGTCCTTAGAAGTTTAGGACCAAAATATAATTTTGTTGTTGCTGTTATTAGTGAAGCTAATGACCTTACAAAACTCACAATGGATGAATTTGCATGATCTCTTCAAGCTTATGAACACTTGTTACTCAGTCAAGATGGAGCTCCTACTGAAAAGGCATTTGTGATTGGTTTAGAAAAGAAGACATTTGTTACTAAAGGAGAATAAGTTGATAGTCAAAATTAGCATTGAACCATGGCAGAGGCAGAAGCCTTCTTAGAGGAAGAGGTAGATTAGCTGGGGATGGAGTTAATGAAGGAAATCAGAGTGGTGGTACAAATCAAGGTGGTCGAGTATTCAATCAGAGATGTACAAGCGGTAACTTAAGAAATGTCTAATGTTATCATTGTAAAAAATTTGGACACATACAGTCCAATCATTGGTACAAAGATAGAAGCAGGGGAGAAGGCTCAATCTCTAATAATGACAAGGAGGTAAGTGAAGAATTTCAAAGTTTCTTTCATGGTGCATACTAAGGTTGAATCACCATAACCCTCAATCTAGCTCCTTGATAGTGGATATTCAAGTCATATGGTAGGAAAAAGGGAGTTGTTTTACTAGTTGGATGAAACCTAGAAATACTTAGTTAAATTGGGGGACAACAAGGAGATACAACTTGCTGGAAAAGGTTCTGTTGGTGTAAAAATTGGTAATGGTGAAATAAAGCTGATACACAATGTTCAATCTGTGCCTAAGTTAGCACACAACCTACTTAGTGTGGGTCAATTAATGTACAATGGATATCACTTGGTATTTGGGAATGGAAAGTGCAGAATTATGGATGAAAAAGATAGGTGTTCAATTGATGGTTGTGAAGCAGAACAAAAACAATTTATTCCCTGTTGAATTCACACAACCTGAACAATTAAATGTTGTTATATCAAGTGAAGAAAGTTCTCGATTGTGGCATGAAAGGTATGGTCATCTGAACTTTCAAAGTCTTCAAGTATTAAATTAGAAAAGGATGGTTATTGGCCTGCCTAAGGTGAAGGAATTCAAAAATTGTGAATGATGCATATATGGCAAGATGTCCAAACAATCCTTCATTCTTTGAAGATCCTGGAGAGCCAAAGAAAAATTACAACTGGTACATTCTGATCTATGTGGCTCTATGCAAGTATATTCACTTGAAGGAACCAAGTACTTTTTATTATTTATTGATGATTACAGCAAAATGAGTTGGGTATACTTCATCAAAAATAAGTATGAGGTGTTAGCATGTTTCAAAAATTCTTGGCTCCAGTTGAGAGACAATCTAATCATAAATTAAAGATTTTGAGAACAGATAGAGGAGGGGAATACATGCCCAATCAATTCAAGATTGTTTGTGAAAACAATGGAATCAAACATGAATTAATTGCACCCTATTCCCCTCATCAAAATGGTGTTCCTAAGAGGAAAAATAGAACACTAGTGGAGAGGGCCAAATGTATGCTGAACAACAAATAGTTGCCAATTACTTTCTGGGCTGAGGCCATATGCCCTGCTGTCTATTTATCAAATTTGTCACCAACTAAGGCTGTCTTGAATAGAACTCCATATGAGGAATGGTTTGATAGGAAACCTAATGTGTTACACTAAAAAACTTTTGGATGCATTGCTTACACTAAAATCCAGCTTATAATTTGCAAAAGCTTGATAATAGAGCTCAAAAATGTGTTTTTGTTAGGTATTGTAATGACACCAAAGCTTATAGGATATTTGATCCTCTCACTGGTAAAATTATTATCAGCACGACATCAACTTTGATGAGCAAAAATGTTAAGAATGGGCAACAGAAAAGTCAGGCAATCACAAAATTATTCTATCGAGTGTTCCACTTATTGATGGCAACTCTTTTAGATATTCAGCAGAAAATGTAGAAAACAATGAAGCTGAAGGTATGCCAAGTTCTACTAATAACAGAGATGCAAAAGTTCATAATGCTTCAAATGGCAGCCAAAGTGAAGAATCATCACCTGTAAGAGTTAGATTACTCAGAGAAATTTAAGAAAGTTGCTCTTTTGCTCTAACAGTGTCTGATCTAGTTCCATATGAAAAGGCAATAAAAATCTCTGGATGGAAGGAAGCTATGCTAAATGAATTAGCTGCCATTGAAAGAAATAAAACATGGGAGTTAACTTCACTGCCACCTGGAAAGAAAATAATTGGTGAAGTGGATTTTCAAAAGCAAATACAAATCAAATGGTGAGATGGATAAACTGAAAGCCAAACTAGTTGCTAAAGGCTATAATCAAGAATATGGAATGGATTATGAAGAAATTTTTGCCCCAGCTACTTTGGCAGCCCATAAAAATTGGCAAATTTATCAATTGGACATTAAATCAGTTTTCTTAAATCGTGAGATTGAAGAAGATGTCTATATGGAGGAACCTAAGGGGTTTGAAATTCAAGGAAAAGAGAAAATGGTGTACAAGTTGCACAAAGCACTCTATGGCTTAAAACAAGCTCCAAAGGCTTGGTATGGAAAATTTGATTCCTGTCTACAGCAACAAGGGTTCAAAAAAAATTTAACAAAACACACTCTATATACTAAAGTTGGAGACCATAATGAAATTCTCATAGTTTGCATCTATGCGGATGATGTAATTTATTTGAGTCCATCTCTGGAAATGATGAACAAATTTAGAGAAGATATGCAAAGAACATTTGAAATGAGTGATCTTGGTTTAATGGGGTAAGTATCACTGGTGGTCACAAATGTTTTGTAAGTATAACGCTGTGGCCACATACTTTTTTTTGTAACGATGTGGCCACGAAACTTGTCTCCGGTCACACTCATGGCCACAATTTCATGTTTGGGGTTGTTTCCGGCGAAGGTGTTGAGGTGGCGTCCGACGTGGATGGCTCTATAATTGGCCACCTCAGCATCTTCGCCGGAAACAACCCCCAAACATGAAATTGTGGCCATGAGTGTGACCGGAGACAAGTTTCATGGCCACATCGTTACAAAAAAAATGTATGTGGCCATAGCGTTATACTTACAAAACATTTGTGGCCACCAGTGATACTTACCCTGGTTTAATGCCATACTCCTTGGGCCTGGAAATTAAGTAGAATTGGTCAAGAAATCACATTTCACAGAATAAATATGTGGAAGACTTATTGAAGAGCTATAGCATGATCAATCCATACCTTCCATTACACCTCTAAATTCCAGTTTAAAAATGATTCTGTTTGATGATGGTGAGTCTGCAAATATTACAGCTAACAGAAAATTGATTGAAAAGCTGTTATATGTCACAAAGTCCAAACCTGACATAGCTTTTTAAGTCAACTTACTGTCCAGATTTATACATCAACCTACAGAGAATCAATTTAGTGCTGCAAAATAAATTCTCAGATATCTTGTAGGTATCATAGATTATGGAATTCACTATGAAAAAGGAAGCAACTATCAACTAATATGCTACTTAGAGAGTGATTGGGCTGGAAATTTGATAGATAGAAAGAGCACTACAGGGGCTGCTTTCACAATTGGACCAGGTATTGTGTCTTGGATATCCAAAAAGTAGGAAATAGTCACCCTTTCATAAACTAAAGCTAAGTATGTAGCCTTGTGTGGAACATGCTGTCAAAGTCTATGGATGAAAAGGATTTTGTTAGAGTGTGGAGTGAATCTTATTGAGTCAATTACAGTTTGGTGTGACAACAGATCCTGCATGGCCATTGTAAAGAATCCAGTGCTTCATGGAAGAACAAAGCACATAGATGTAAAATTCCATTTTATTTGAGAACTTGTTGTAGACAAGACTATCAAATTAGTTTTTTGCAACTCTGAAGCATAGTTGGCTGACATTTTTACCTAAACAGTAAAACGTGTTGCAGACTCAAAGAAAGGCTAGGGATTTGCAGTCTTCAATTAAAAGGGAGAATTGTTGAAGTAATTGAAGACAAGTGAGTTAATTGCTGAAGATCTCAGCTGAAGAAGAAGAGCTTCCAAGATGCATAGTAGTAGTGAAGTGTTGGTTTAATTCGGATGGGCAAGATCTCATTATCTAATATATGTGTGTGAGTTCGAGGCACTTGCATGGGTTATGTTTAAGTTGGTTGAGTCAAGTTTGTTTGTATAGCTTTAGTCTGGTCTAGTTTTTGTCTTTGTTTTAAATGCCTTGTATTGTGACTTGACTAAAGGTATGGTAGTGTGAATGAGTTGTGGTGTGTGTGCTTGCTTTTTTTGATTTCCAGATCTCTGTTACTGTTCTTCTTCTTCTTGTGATTGTGCAGCTTGTCTACAGTTTTCTTGGTTCTTCCAGCCTTCAATACACACACATACACATATCTGCATCACCTCAAAAGCTCTTCCTCAAAATAACTTCCATCTTCCATCTTTGGTGATTACCTAAGCATCATTATTGCTAAGACAAGCAAAGCAAGGAATATTCAAGTTTTAAGTTTGGTCCATCATGGTGATCATTGCGATACTAGAAACTCTTTAACAAGGTGAATTTGATCTTTAGACAGTGTGTAGCATGTCTTAACAGTCTTGAAAGATTTCTTTCCTACTCATTTACAAGTTGATAATGTTATTTAAAAGATTCAAATGTATGAAAGCTTAATTGCATATTAGGAACCAGGTTTTAAAACAACCTAAGATCATAATCATATGGCTTAGAGGCCAATAGCTAGGAAAACTAGAACAAATACAACTTCCTAGAGAATACTCATAAACAATTTTATTGTCTCAACTAGATTACTGTGTATCAACATAATCATTCTCCAACAACCAAGATAGAAGACATAAACATTACAACATAGATAGAGAAAGTCAAAATTATCTAATCATTTGTTTTTCTGGGAGGTCATCACCTATACTATCATCTCCCATTTAAAACACAATTGCAGTTATAAGTTCAATTCAAATCTATGTTTTTTGTGTTGCCTTGAATACACAGCTGATTACAACCTTTAAATCATTGATTGCCACTAATGTTGAGTTGCATGCTTATTTGAATATTGTTAATTTAGTTCTTAATCACTGTTGCTAAGCTACTCAGTTTAACCACTTCATTTTTTCTTATAAATCATGCTTTTCATCGTAGTGTATGTTTTAAATCCTTCTTTTAATAGTACTAAACGAGTGATGATCACATATCACAATACTGATCCCTCTTATATATCTCAGCCTGATCCAGACAAATTCAAACTCGAATACAACCACTTAATCACCAATTAGCCCTTTTATTTACTATCACCTGCATTTGACTTTAATTTACCACATCACCTTTATCCGTTATACTTAACGTTTATTTCGACACACACACATAAACACACACACACACACACACACACACACACACACACACATATATGTCATACATGCTTTATATTGGATAATATTTTGCTTATATAAACTTCTTAGAATCCTATCAACTAATCAAGACAAATGTTAGCCAAGGATTAAGGACGAACAAGGCATAGTCTAGAAGCATTATTAACAACAACAACCTTTGAATGGAGATCCAAGAATAAAAGTTTAAATAAGAACTCTTTGTTTGGTTGATTGAGAGAGCACATTTCACAGAGGTAAACCCTTGCCTAACCGTACAGTGAGTGTTCTCATGTAGTGGACTAGGATTAAGATTAACCCTTAATGAGATCAATGATTGTAATTATGTGAGATATTATACTACAAAAACTTTTCAAGATCTCAAATGTTTGGAGACTATTGTTAGGCCATTGCTATGAGAGTACATGGACAAACTCTCTAAAATTTTAGCTTATGACAAAGAATTTGTTGCTAAACCCCCTATTGCTTAGACACTTAAACATAGGACAGGCCAGAGAATTACACGCAGAGAATCTAAACAATCACACTAAAAAAAAAACAATAACGGCTCTAAATAAAGTATTAAACTAACAAAGCTAAGAATAATTAATGCATTATCTTATTTAACAAAAAATGGCTCATATCTCTTCTATAGAAATTTGGGAACTTATTTAAGCAAAGTTTGACTTCCAATAGGAGGAAGACTTATTTAAATTTGGGCTTCAGAACTAATAAAATTCAAAACTCATAACATAGGCCAAAAACTAAAATTGGAAAACTATCCCTAACTACAAAATATATAACCTTAAATTTTTGTTTTAGAAACTTCTAATGCCAAAACATGTCAAATAACAATAGAAACCCAACTTGTACATCATACTGCATAGGATCTCCAACACATGTTGAACTTCGATTAAAGAAATATAGCTCAAGCCCTAATTTACTACACTTTATTAATTAGGATATTTAATTTATTCCGTACTCCTTTTCTTCCTCTGATTTCTCTACTCTTTTATTCCGTACTCCATGTTTTCACTTTCTTTTGTTCACACACATCACTCGTCTGGTTAGGTTAATTTTCAGAACTAGGGTTACTACTAGTAATCTCATTCCTCTTTATGGACCGACATCCTTCTTTCTAGCACTATTATTATACGATCGACGTGTACACTTGCTACCCAATCATCTACATTTATTAAGTTACGAGTCGATTTACTTATTTTGAAAATAATTAGATTATTTTCCCTAAAGTGGGGATTATGAAATTCTACATTTATGCTTATATGGAAATTTGGAAAAACAAGTGGATATTTCTATACTTCAACTCTGAGATTTGTTTAAACATTTTTGTCTCCAAATGTGTCATGCTCAACCGTGTCAATGGGGGTCAAACATTGAACTTATTGACAAGAATTACTGTCAGATGAGACTGCAGTTTCACATTGGTTCATTAGTGAAATAATAACGAACTCTGATACTCAGTCTTGGTTTTAAATGACTTATGTTATTCAGTCTAAGGTTACCGAGGGTAAACAAATAACTTTTGATATTCTAGTTTGGGTCATTAAAGATAAATAAATGACCTCTGATATTTATAGTAAATTTGGAGACTTATATTATTTTGAAATTTTGGTATATTTATGAATTACACTCGTGAAATTTCTAGTTTGGTCCAATTGGCTTTGGATACATTTTCTTACTTGACAATTTTTTTTTAAATCTAGTATTCTTTTGGTTACAATAATTTTGGATAACGATATTACTTAATTTGGAATAATTGATTTTGTTGATTCTTAAGCTCTGTTTAATCTATATTTGAATTATGATTATTTTTTATATTTGAAATTGAGATCCATTAATTTTGTTGATCCTAAATATTTTACAACAGATTACTTATTGGGCTAGTAAGTTTATAAAGTTGTTTCAAATCTTTACAGATCAAGAATGGTAGACCGGTGTGGACTTAAAAACACTGTCAGTAGATAGTGTCCTTCTATGTGGTAGAATTTGAGTCATCATATTTGTTTATTCTGGTTCCTATATTTTGTATTTTGGACTTCTTGTATCCCTAGATTATGTACTCTTTGAAGGCACTATAACAATGACTTCGTTAGTTTGTTATATTTATCTACTTTGAGATAGGTTTTGAAGCTTTGCAGGCCTATTGGTTTCATGCCCTATGGGTCTATGACTATTTGTAAGCGCATCGGGTTTGGTTTGGCCTAATCCGTGAGAGACAGCTAAAGAGTCTTAAATTGATTAAGAACTGCCTCACTTTGCACTCTAGTGCTCGTTATGCTTCTTCTTCGCTCTTCTAGCATCAAACCAACAAATTAAGGACCATTTTTCCATTAAATCATAAAAAAAACTTCCAATTGTGTGATCATGATAATAATACATGTACGCTTACGCATTTATCAATTATGTGAAACCAAATCCTAATATTGTTTTATTTTGTTCTACATCTTATGTCTCTTAACTTCTCATGTTCATTATATAAAACCAGGCCTATTTCTTCATACCATCAAAATACACCCAAAACATCATGTTGGGCCTCGTAAAGCCTACCCCCATGCATTTAATTTTCCTATGGCAAATTTTAATTATCGGATATACCATGATGGAACTATCGAATCTAAAGTATATATGTTACAAATGTGTTTTGGGACAATCATTATGAGAGAAAGGAAATTAAGTACACTATTAGAGT
Organism: Dioscorea cayenensis subsp. rotundata; assembly: GCF_009730915.1. Classification (NCBI taxonomy): domain Eukaryota; kingdom Viridiplantae; phylum Streptophyta; class Magnoliopsida; order Dioscoreales; family Dioscoreaceae; genus Dioscorea; species Dioscorea cayenensis. The sequence goes on along the minus strand of NC_052481.1, from coordinate 3,291,829 downwards.
AATTGCAAGTACTTGATTTTGTATACATCTCAAGATTGAAAAGTACTTGGTTACCATGAGTTTACAAGGGAAAGGTTGAGCTTTAGCTCTTAATAGACCTATAAGCATATATTTGTTGGAGTGCCTGTCATGGTGGTGCTCTTGATAGAGTCTACCTATGTGAGAGTGAAGTGGGGCCGCTTCTTAGAGTCTAAGGGCTTGACTCTGAAAGCTCTCATGAAACGGATACCAGACACAAGGCCATCTTAATTGTGCCAACTTAAGTGACATACAATGGTTCGAGATCTTATGCACAAGGCATGTACATTTGTTCAAATGGGATAATTGGTTCAAAACTTGTCTACAATATTATTTCGGATGGGTGAAACTATGTTTTGCTAGGTGAAAGTTCAAGTCTAAAGACACTTTTACTAAAAACATGAGATTTCCAAAGTGATCGGAATTTGTGTTCATTTTCAAAATAGTGGGGGATTGTGAGAGGATTTTAAAAATGAAAAGACATTAATGTAATAAACACCACTTGTAATACAACTAATGAGAGCTTATCATCTGTAATTTCATTAATTAATGAATGATTATTTTATTTTATTTGAAAAGATGTCTAATTAATGAAATAGTGTTTTATTAGTAAAGTGGTGTGTCTATTTAATGAAGTGGTGTCTCATTAATGAAATAATGTGTCTTTTTATTGAAGTGGTATAATGAAGTGATGTGTCTTTTTAAATGACACTCATTATTGAAGTGGTGTGTCTCTTTACTAAACACCGCTTCATTCCTATAAAAATAATCTCTTATCATCATTCAAGTTAATTGAATGACAAACAAACTCCTCACAAGTTCATTTGCTTTGTTCTTTGAGTGCACAAAAGATAGAAGCAAACTTTCACTTTGTAAAAGCCCTTGTTGTCTTTGCTTGAGTTTGGAAGTGCAAACCATACTCAAGAGTCTTTATTGTATCCTGAAGGAAATTCACCATTCAATCCATTTTGCATCCAAGGTTTGAAATTAGGTGGAGGCGAATTAAGCCTAAAGGAAAGTATTTCCCACACCTTGAAGACTTGTGCACTACTTTCTATCTAATCTCTTCCTCTTTATTCCTCAAAGAACCATCCCCACCAACAGGGACTGTATGTAAAGCATGCATGTGATGTTCTGCATGGGATTGTGTGTACGACTATCTATAAATATAGTCCAAGCTCCTATGTCTTTTGAATATGAGAAGCTAAGTATTAAAGCCCAAGTCTTATCACTTCTCCACTTTAGATAGAAACATTCCTTTCTCATTCAAGACGACTACTCCCATACTTCATCTCCTTACTTCCATCACAAATCATCTTAGTTGAAAAGTCTAAGCAAAGACTACTTAGTTTTTAAGTTTGATATTGTACCTTCAAAGTCGGAAGGAAGTAGAAAAACTCTTCCTTGGATAGGCGAATTTCATCTAAGGGGTAATGCTTAGCATGCATTATACCCAGGCTCAAAAGAGACTTTTCCCTCTTGTTTATTTATAAAAAATGAACTTTGATGGTGATGCTGAATCTACTCTTGCATGGCTCCTCATTTCCAATCAATGCTTTAATGGTTTTGGAACTCCTTGGAACTGAGTTTACGCTAGCCTCATGAAATTAAAAACCAAACAAGGCTTTCCTCATTTCCTGGCTTTACTGGTAAATATTGTAATCAAAGATATACTTGCACTAAGTACTAGTAAATAATAAGTCCCACAAAGTACATTAATATTATCATCTGCTAGCAAACCATACTAGATTCACTCAAGACAAAATCATACATCTCTCAAGTTATTCATGAAATTTCAACTTTTTTATTCAACGGCTCCTTCAAATTAGAGTCGACTTCCCAATTCTTTAGCAAATATAATCACAATTGTCCTGCTTGAAAAATTATTCAACTTCACGTAGCTGTTCCAAAATCACCTAGAAACTAGAAACTTCTACAACTTGACTAATCTAATATGTATTATAAGATGAATTTTCATGAATGACACTAAATATCATTAAATGCACAGAAAGAATGCATTTCCGATATAGCATAACCAAGATGTTGTGCATTACTTAGCAATAGACATTAAATGATTCAATTGCACCTAATAAAAGACATTTTAGACATAACCAAGATATTGTGCATGACTTAACAATAGACACATTGAATAATTAAATGCACAGCGAAAAAAATTTTAGATACAACATAACCATTATCTTGAGCATGACTAAAACAATTGACACATTAAATAATTGAATGCATGGAAAAAAGACATTCTAAATATAGCTCAACAAAGATCTTGTGCATGGCTTAAGAATACACATATCATGACTGATGGAAGAGAAACTCAAATCAAAAATACCTCAAACTGGAAAAATTACTTCCCTGAAATACAACATCAGCTCTAATTGATGCTAATGGCACTGAAAATCATAATTGAAACCGATTGTCTCCCTCACCAACTTCTACATTTCCACCATACAAGCAATAAAGATTAACAAGATAAAAAAAAATTAAGAAAAAGGAAAAAGAAGAATCAATAGCAAGGGTTTAGATGGACACAGGCATAAAAACTTGGTGATGTTTATAAGATTTCAAAAGGGATTCATCTCCAGCTACATTGCATCCCTCCAATCTATGCAAGAATTCATACATCTCTCAAAATAAAAAAAATTACTTCAAGAAGAGATCATGAAATAAACAATCATGATCAATAAAACAGAAACTCAAATCAAAAATACCTCAAACTGAAAAAATTACTTCCTTGAGATACAACACCATCTCCCATTGATGTTAATGGCACCAGAAATCATAATTGAAACCGATCATCTCCCGCACAGCATTCTTCATTCGCATCCTACAATCAAGAAAAGGGTAAACATTAAAGACAGAACAAATGAATCGATAACAATCAAGATGGACACACAAATAACAAATTGGTTATGGTTATGACGATCTCAAGAAGGATATATCTTGAGCTACATCGCATCCCTCTTCTTTGTCTCCTTCTAGCCATCAACTACACAGTAATTCATACATCTTTCCAACAAACAAGAGCAAATTCAAGAAATACCTCATAAATAAGATACATTATGATCAGTAGAAGAGAAACTCAAATCAACGTCCCTCACTTATGCTAATGGTACTGGAGTCATATATTAAAACAAATCATCTCCCATGCCAACCAAGTTTCTGTAAGCATATATAATAATATTTAAAAATCAACAATCTCTAAATATATAATAGAAATTTGCATATATGTATTAAGAAAAATAAATGCCTGCATTTACAACAACAAAAAAATTATATATATTTACAGGCAAACCAAGGAATGATAATTGACTGAATTCATAAATACATCATCTTTAATGTAGTAAAATTATTCAAATTAAACACAACACGATTTTATTTTTGCATTTCTAGAAATTTATTTGTAAAACTATATCATACAAACATGTTTCCTTCAAACAAAATACAAAAATAAATATATTTTTCTGAAAATAACAATATGAATATGAAAAATATTACCAAAACAAACAGGCCTTATGTTTTTAAGTGTTGATATGTTTTCTAGAAAAATTGTGAAAATATTACATTTTATTCCTTGACAATTGCCACTTTTATTACATAATCCTGGATATGTGCAATCAAGCATGCATTCAACCCACGAAAACACTAAATTCATTTGGATTATGATTTAAAACTTAGCAAACTAATCAAGCATTAATGTTGCACTGTCTTCTGCTCCCCGGACTCCCAATGAACAGTTCTGTCTCGACTTCAATATCTTCTTCACCGTTTTCATCATTCTCAACAGATTCTCTATTATCATTTAACTGCAATGAAACCTCTGCCTACAAAAACATGACTTCGCTGTAATTCAGACTGACATTTTTGTTTGCAACAGATAAACATCATACGTATATATACCTTACGGCGCAATACCAAGTTTTCTTCAGTGGGAGTCTTTTCCTGATTATATCATCAAAGTAATTCAGGAAACGAAAGTTTTGTAAATTAATGACTGCAAAAGATTCTCAGATCTAACCTTTTCTTTCAGTTCCGCAATTTGTTCAGCTAGCATGTTATGCTTCATTAGAAAGAATAACAAGTGGGTTTATCCAGTTCTGAGAGAATAAATGAAGTGCATAATGCTCTATGTTTTCACGGGTACCTTTTCCCCTCTTACGTTTCTCAGGCTCTTCTCCAGTTGAGACTCTATTTCATGTAATTCAAACATTGAGCATGATCCCAAACTCTCACCCAAGAGCTTCCTGTTGGATCTCCAAACATATAATAATTATCATTTGATCGAATAGAAAATAACTGAATAGAAAAGGTTGAGAAACTACACCTTTTGTAGCCTTCAAGAAGCTCAATCTTCTTTGCCATGGCTAACAACTTCAAGCTTCAATTGCTGCAGATAGAGCAATTCAAATCTTACTGTCTTTTATCATGATAATATAAAATTTATAAAATTTTATCATACTTCATTGTCATAATCTGACTAATTTCACAATGCAAAAAGTTTCTGCTGAACTTTCAAGCATGATGGAGAACTTTTAAGATGAAGCCCTGGGTCATCTAGGGTTTCTCCATATATGTGAGTTTTAATATAATGTAAATGATAAAAAGATGATTTTGGGCAGTTATATTGAACATTTTGAAGTATATGAATTGAAATTAACAAAAGGATGAAATATAGACTGATATTGAATATTTTGGAAATATAGAGATGAAAATGATAGGGACCAAAAATAACTTTACACTGTACATGTATCCCTGTTCACATGAAACTAGGATGAATTATTAAGCGCTAAAAACTCTTTGACATGATATGCTTATGCGTTCTTGGTAACTTTAGATTGAGTTCTATGGTCCTTGTAAACCAAAACTAATGATATATATACATATCTACAAAGAAGAGCATGCATGTGAATTTAAAACTTCGGCTATCAGTTTCCAAAGAATAAAAGCAAATAGGTCAATAATGTTAGGCAATACAGCTGTATATGCAACTGTCTATCCATCTTTGTGTATCTACCATATTTGTATACCTATGTATATATATATATATATATATATACTTATGTAACCTTGTTCTAAATGATATGAGATTATCTTCGTCTAACATGGTATCAAGAGCCAAACCCTAATTTTTTCGACACCGCCGGTCGTGTCCGCCTCACAGCATTCCTCTGCGAGCCTACTCTTCACCGCGCGCCCAGGTCTTCCCCGCTCACCTAGTCTCTTCCGTGTCATCACTCCACCACGCCCCTACGCCGGTCCGGGATCATCTCTCCTCTGCCCTGTAATCATCACCGGTGCTTCCCCGGCGCCCGATCTCCTCTTTCCTATGCTGGTGCTTCCCTGTGCCAACCCATTCTTCTCCTCGACGGGCTCGATTGATCTCTATTCACAGTGCACGAGTCCACACCTCTCTTGAACTGGAGCACATCTTTTCATTAATCTAACATTAGTGTTGGCTTTAATGGCCTTTTCCCAAGTCTCCTACCTTTAGAAGTCTGATGTGATGCTAAATGGCAAGAATTATAAGGCGTGGTCCTCCACCCTTTGCGTGCTCCTCTGAGGCCTTAATCTTTGGGGTCATGTTGATGGTACCCGACCAGCTCCTGTTTCTTCTACTATAGTTTCCACAAGCTTCCACAGGCTTATCTCAGTCTATTGTTATCAGTGTGTCTTCCTCCCCATCCCAGGACTTGGTCAAGTGGACTGAGGATAATTCTTGCACGATTGCTATCATTTGTCAGTCGTGCGAGTTTCCTATTTGTTTGGTAGTTTGTGATTTTCCTACAGCCAAGGAGATCTGGGATCACTTGCGCACACTTTATCTTCTCTCCAGTCAGGTATTGCGCTACTCCTTGCTACAGACTCTCACTGCCACCTACTAGCATGAGAACTCTGTCCAGGACTTTTTCACAGCACTCAGTGACTTATGGCGTCAGTATGATGTCATGGCTCCATCTCTTTCTCCAACATGTGCCCAGTGTCTCGCCATTGCTCAGGACCGTGACCATCTCCGCATCTATGAGTTTCTCATGCGTCTTCGGTGTGACTTCGAGGCAGTTCATTCTCAACTTCTCCACCGGGTTACCCCTCCATCTGCTAATGATACTTTGGCTTATGTGCTTGCTGAGGAAACCCATCTTCGGTCCTTAGATATAGTTCCACCACCTGCTGCTCCCCACTCTGTTCTTACTGCTCCTCAGTAGATTCCACTGCCGACCACTGCTCCGTTGTTCTCTCTGGTAACTCTGTTGCTATCATTACAAGGTCTTGGTGCTCCCACCCATCCTATTTCACAGCCTCCGGAAACGGGATCTAGTACGCCCTAGCGATGGTCTATTCAGTGCCACTATTGTCATGCACCAAGTCATGTTCATGCTGAGTGTCGCAAGCTCCAACGGGCTCAGCAGACATCACAGTAGCGCGTCACCCTTCTTCGCATTCTGCTTCTCCGGTTGGTCTTTTATCTGCCGAGCAACTTCAGCAGCTTGTCCAGCAGCTTTCCTGGAGTCAGGTTTCTCCATCCTCGGCCCCTGTCCTCACTCAGGATGCCTCGGACACCTTCTCTCATCCATTGGTCACCTCCGCTCCTACAGATATTTCGTTGTCCTCTTGGTTGCTCGACTCTGGAGCTTCTTTTCATAAGACCTATGATGCTACTCACCTTTACTCCTCTCAGCCTATTTCCTCTGACCTTCATGTCATAATTTCTAATGACACCACTCTTTCCGTCACCAACCATGGCCTTTTACATACTACTCACTTCCATCTTCCCGATGTTGCCTATGTACCCAACTATCTATGAATCTTATTTCTGCCAGCCAGCTCGCCTCCCTTGGTTATCTTGTTATTTTTTATGAGTGTGGGTGTCGTGTGCAGGATCGTCTTACAGGGAACCTCATTGGAGCTGGCCATTGCCATAGTGGGATGTATGTGCTCGATCACTTTCATCTTCCGTCATCCTCTTCATTCCCTGCTGCCTCTATCTATAGTTTTTCCTCTGTTAGCTTCCACCAGTGGCATCATCATCTTGGACATCCTAGTGGCTCTCGTCTGTCTTCTCTTATCCACCAGGGTGTATTAGGTTGTGTTTTAGTTGATTATTCCCACTCATGTTCGGGTTGCAAGCTTGGTAAACAACTACAACTCCCGTATCATTCGAGTATGTCTCGTTCTATCTTTTTTTTTGAGTTAGTTCATTCTGATGTTTGGGGCCCCGCACCTTTTGTCTCCAAAGGCGGCCATCGTTATTATGTTATCTTTATTGATGATTTCTCTCGTTACACTTGGATCTATTTTATGCGTTCTTGTTCCGAGTTCTTTAAGATTTATGCTGCTTTCTCTACTATGGTACGCACCCAGTTCTCTGCTTCCATTCATACTGTCCATTTTGATTGAGGAGGGGAGTGTCTTTCTCATTAGTGTTGTGATCTTCTTGCCTCCCATGGCACTCTTCCTCAGCTCTCCTGTCCTGGTGCTCATGCTCATAATGGTACTGTGAAAAGAAAACATCGTCATATCATTGAGACTGCTCGTACCCTTCTTGTTGCCTCCCATGTTCCACCCCACTTCTAGGCTGAGGCTGTCTCTATTGTTGTTTATCTTATCAACCTTCAACCCTCCTCTTTTCTTCAGGGTCATAGCCCTAGGGAGTGTCTTTTTTCTAGCCCTCCACAATATGCTCACCTACGTGTGTTTGGTTGCCTGTGTTATGTTCTTCTTTTGCCTTGTGAGCGGACTAAACTCTCTGCTCAGTCTGTTTCTTGTGTCTTCCTTGGTTATAGTCCTGAGCACAAGGGCTATCGGTGTTACGATCCTGCCGCACGTCGCATTCATATCTCATGTGATGTTACATTTGTCGAGAATCATCCTTTCTTTGTCACTTCCACTTCATCTACTCACTCCTACACTACATCTACTGATGTCCAGTGTCTTATCATACCACCACCACCTCCTTTATTAACTTATGTGCTACCTAGTCCATCTCTTCTTTCCCCACCTCCGCTTGTGTCTCACCAATCCTTTCCTCCCCCTGCATCTTTGTTGCCTACTGTTTTTCCTGTCCACTTTCCTATCCAAGCTCTTCCCTATCACTATGTTCGTCGCTCTCGCCCTCCTCCTGAGAATTCACCACCGGCGCCTCCGGCTTCCTTCAATGAGTGTCCTGTGGATGATCCTCCTGCACATCGCTATCCCCTTCGAGATCACCATCCCCCCTACCTCCTCAACCTTGCTTCCCAGCTACTTGATCTACCACCCCCTTCTTCGAATGGTCCTCCAGAGCCGGCTTCTTACCATGAGGCTGTTTAGATACCTGAGTGGCAAGATGCTATGTTTGCTGAGTTGGAGGCTCTCGAGCGCACTACTACATGAGATTTGGTTCCCCTTCCTCCTAGTGTAGTTCCTATTACCTGCAAGTGGGTCCATAAGGTCAAAACTTGCTCTGTGGTTCCGTGGAATAGTATAAGGCTTGTCTTATGGCTCATGGTTTTCAACAGGAATAGGGCCGTGATTATGATGAGACTTTTGCTCCAGTGGCTAATATGACTACCATTCGAGCTCTTATTGCTGTCGCTGTTGTTCACCGATTGTCTCTCTTTTATCTTGACGTAAAGAATGCTTTTCTTCATCGTGACCTACAGCATGAGGTGTACATGCTTCCTCCCCCTGACGTCTCCTCTCCTTCTGGCCTTGTTTGCCACCTACGACGCACCCTCTATGGTCTCAAACAGGCTCCTCGGGCCTCGTTTGCGCGTTTCAGTTCCGCTGTGGCAGCCGTTGGTTTTTAGCCTAGTCTGCCTGATCCAGCTTTATTTGTGTACTCCTCCTCTCGTGGCTAGACTCTTTTATTGCTCTATGTGGATGATATGATCATCAACGGTGATGACTCTGCTCATGTGAAGTTTGTCAAGCATCACCTTCAGCAGCACTTTCAGATGACTAATCTTGGTCGGTTGAGTTGTTTTTTGAGAATTGAGGTCACCTCTAATTTTGATGGTTTTTAGCTGTCCCAACATCATTACACTTCTGATATTCTAGCTTGGGCCGCTCTCTCTGCCTCTCGCATCGCGACCACTCCTATGGAGATTCATCTTTAGTTGCGTCCTGATAAGGAGGCTCTCTTGTCCGATCCGACATGCTACTGTCACTTAGTTGGGAGTCTGGTCTATCTTACCATCACCCGACCAGACATTGCTTATGTTGTGCATGTTTTGAGTTAGTTTATCAGTGCACCTAATCCTGTTCACTATGCTCATCTGTTGCGGCTTTTGCGCTATCTCCAGGCGACTCCGTCTCATGGTCTCTTATTCTTCCATCACAATTCTCTGCAGCTTCATGCATTCTCTGATGATACTTGAGCTAGTGATCCTTCTAATCATAGTTTTGTTACTGGGTTCTGTTTGTTCTTGGGTTCTTCTCTCATTACCTAGAAGTCCAAGAAGCAAACAGGTGTTTCTCGGTCCAGCACCGAGGCTGAGCTCCGCGCTATGGCCACTACTGCTGAGAAAATTGTTTGGTTGCATTAGCTCTTGCAAGATCTTGGTGTTGCCTCTCATGCTCCAACTCCCCTTCATTGTGACAACACTGGTGCTATTCAGATCACTTTGAATCCCATAAAGCATTCACTCTCCAAGGATATTGGTGTTGATGTTTTCTTTTTGCGTGACCAGTACAGCAAAGACATCCTGACTCCCAAATTAGTTCCTTCCGAGCGCCAACTTACTGATTTGTCCACCAAGTCTTAGACACGAGTGCAACATGATTTTCTATTGTCCAAACTCTCGGTGTCTGATCCCCATGAGTTTTTTTGGGGGTGGGGGTGGGGTTAGGCAATACAGCTGTGTATACAGCTGTCTATTCATCTTTGTATATATGCCATATTTGTATACCTGTGTATATATATATATACTTTTGTAACCTTGTTCTAAATGATATGAGATTATCTTAATCTAACAAATAACAGTGGAGGAACAGAAGAAACACAAAAATACTTAACCTGTGCATTTTGTTCAGGCATTCTCTTTTCAATGTTTGTGTTCTTTGAATGCGCCATGTATCGGTTAATTGTCTCCTGCATGCTGAAAAAAAACCCCACAAAATAAATAAGCAAACAAAGTTTGTTGCAACGAATATAAGCCAAATAAGCTCATATGCCTAATGTTCAAATGCCAAAAACTCCCATGCCAAGTAAAAATTACACCAATTAGCTTTTTCAATGTTTGTAAGAATAAAATTATTAACCAGCATAGTAATAAGTTTGTTCAAGACATCAAAAGGTCAAAAAATGGTTTGCGAGCTACTGTTTCACAAGCTCATCTCCATTTCAGCAACTTAGATATCTTTATCCTCAATCCATCATGCATCTAACATTTAACAATGTTTTTTTCTTTGTTCTGGTTTAAAAAAATTGGCTATATTTGAAAGGTGAAATAACTATTCATTCGCATGCATAAATAAACTCTAGAACCAAATCCAGATTTATCCGGCTTAGGTTGGTAAAATAACAAGGATTTTTTATTTATTTCTTCATATACTTGTTATAATTATTATTCAATTAGCACGAGCTACTTTCTTGGAGCATATACTCTGCTAACGTAAACATACATTATATTATGAAGTAGGTCAGAGATGTTTAAAACAAAAATAAAAATAACAACATGGAATGAATAAATTCTCTCTTGAAACATTTGCATGTGTATAGCTGAGAAGCTACGACAATCTTTTATCGAAGCTTGGTTACTTTGATAAATTAGTATTATTTAATTGTACGGTTATTTAAGTGAGTGTCTTTTATTGGTTGTTTATCTTAATTTGTTTTAAAGTTATAATAATGGTTTTGGGTATATTAGTAACCTTAATTCTCATTTTTGTTTTATAAGAGTGTGGAGACTTTTAGGTTTTATTTTGTGAAAATTATTTTTGAGTTTGGAGTTCTACATCATTAGAAAAAAAAAAACTAGTGTTCTTTACATTACTTAAGTATTGAAATAGCTCAATCACCTCGTGTTATGTTTTGTCTTAAACGAAGTATATATTGGATATTGTTGACAAATTGGTTGTACAAATAAAAAGATAATTACTTGTCTTTTTAGGACAACGTTAAGCTTTCTCCACTCAATGGCGAACTTTAATAATTACTTGTCTTTTTAGGACAATGTTAAGCTTTCTCCACTCGATGGTGAACTTTGATAATTACTTGTATTTTTAGGACAATGTTAAGCTTTCTTCACTTGATGGTGAACTTTTTATTGGTCACACTAAATGTCAAAAAGTTATCAGCTCATTTGTATAACATACAATTATTCTACTTTCGATATATAATTTGCTAGAAATGTAAATAATAAGTTCAACTCCACTTCATGCACTAGTCATTACTATGCTACCAATAAAATTTTTCAATACTTGTGAGTCATATAATCTTATGAATGATTGTTTCTTTCATCTTTCTATTTGGTCTAACATAAACTTTTTGATGTCAATTGGGTGAGAAATATCACATATTGTCATTTTACTATTACTTACTATTTTTATATATGGTATACTTTGATATCTTAGAAGAGCAAGAACAATATGTTATTGCTAGTCTTCTGTTGAGATCAAGTATCATTCTATATCATCTACCACAACTAGGGATATTTGCTTTTGATGGCTTTAAATTTTTTGTGTCTTCACTAATCTGAGTCTACAACCCTTTTTGTAATAATAAATGTGTTATAATCATTACACATAACTCAATTTTCACTAGTAGACTAAATAAGCTGGAGTTGATTGTCACTATATTTACTGACATTCCAAGCATGGTACTATCGCTCTCACCTATATTTGGACTTTTCTCCAAATGATAAGTTCACAAAAACCCACACTTGGGTTCATTCAAGTTTTTTTTAAGGCAAACTTGTCATATTCACCACATCAATAATTTAAGGAAAGTTGTTAAAGTAGTATTATTAACTAGTTAAGTTATTTATGTATCTGTCTTTTATTAAGCGTTTATCCCAATTTAATTTAAAAGAGTGATAATATCTTTTAGCAGTATATTTGTAACCATAATTTTCTTTTTCTCTTTATGAGAGTATAGAAATCTTTAAATTGTATTTTGGACAAAACTAATTTTAATTTTGGAGATCTATGAACAAATTTTTTGATTCCCACCATCTAGGATTAGCTTGGTTTTGTTTGCATCTAGCCCATATAATATTTTTGACTAATGGCCAATAAGCTCCTCTTAAAGGAATAGATAGGTACAGAAGTGCACCAGTTATGGTGACTTATGGACCTCTTAAGAAAATCCCCTACCCTGCAACCCTGGAGGGGTGAAAATACTGTTTCTCCCACTGGGGGGCCACATTAAGGCCTTTGAACAGTACATGAATAGTATTTGACCCAATGTACATTGTATGAACAGTACAAGAACAATACTATACTGGGGGTAGGATTCGAACCCTTACCCTCCCCTTGCGCATTTGTGTCATTGGGCTAGCACATATAATATCATTAAAAAAAGATGAAAAACAACTCTAAGAAAATCTTTCAGATCGATGAAAAAGATCATTACTGCAAGTTCAAACATGCATGATATAATCATTCAACGTCACTCTATTGTATATTGTATTCATAACTCTCCTTATTGGACTTTTAAGATGAAGACCATTCTTTTTTAAAAAGTTTCATTCTAGGATGGAGATAGGTGTTAAGAACCTTCAACATCATCTAATTCACCAAATGATGAAAGAGACAAAATGAAGGACGAAAATATGATGGAAAATCTACATAAACCAAGCAAGATTATCTTTTAAATTTATGGTGCTAGGAAACCTCATAAAAAGACACGTAGAAAATGATGAAGAAATCATTCGACACTTCATCAACAAGTACAAAACAAGTTATTTGAATTTATTTCACTACTTCATAAGTATTAAAATATATTAAAAATATTTTTTTTTGTTAAAAAAATTTAAAAAACACAGAGAATATATTAATGATATCTGTTATGATGGCAAAAGATTCATAGTGGCATCCGTGTGGGGATTTAAGTGGTTCGAATTTAATTCCCATTGGATGCAATAATGGTAACGAATTCCTAGTTACGAGTGTGAGGCTGTAGCCCGAATTCCATGTCATCGGGTGATGGTACAAAGGTTAGATGATTTAATTCTCAATCCGTATATATACCCATGATTGTATATATGCTTGTCACATTCGTATATATACCCATGATTGTATATATGCTTGTTACATTTGTAAAAAAAAAATAATATATATATTATGACTTCCAATATTAATAGCATATGAAAGCCTATGGAAGAGGAAAGAAATGAAAATCTTGATGCAACCTTCTAGAAGAATGATGAGACCTAAATTGCATTTAACATTAAGGATGAACGAGCATCATATATGCCCTAATTTCTAGTTTTGTATATATATATATATATATATATACACCAGCCAAGATCTATTTTGAAGTTGCCAAATGACGGCTGTTGATATGTGTCGAGTGAACTTGAAATTTGAGCTTATGTATAAAAAAAGAATCAAGAAGTGAAGATAGGTGGGCTCTACCCTAATGATTGGTTAAGAGTATAGATGGCATAAGAAGCAAGAAAAAAGTTACATTGTTCTTAGCATTATTATAATATATACCAACTAACAAGCAACTTCACTCATGGTATGACTATGAAGAATCTTGACGTAGAATAGGTTAGGCGATTACACCTAAAGTTTCTAAACAATTGCACCAAAAGAATTGAAATATTGAGAGTTTAAAAATATAAATAAAAGCGATCACACTTCAAAATATAGCAGTAAGATAAAAAATAATAATAAAAGTAAATAAAAAAACATTGATTTTCTTCCCAAGAAAATTTATCTATCTACTTATCAAAATTTGATAACTTATTTAAGTAAAGTATGTTTAGGGAAAAAAAAATTTAAACCAAAAACTTGTTTCGGTTTTTACACTTAATAAAATTGAATTTTAATAAGATTTAAAACAAACCTATAAGAGTTGACCTAGTTATGCATGTTAAAAAATGAAATTATCAAACTACCACGAACATCTAAACAAGTAATCTTAATTCTTACACAACTTTTAAACCTAAACTATCCCAAGCAATGGTTACGCCCAATGGTCAGCATTAAATCTCTACAAAAGATTTAGAGAAAAAAACTAGCTAATCTATTATGACAAAGAATTCTTCTAAATGTAGTTGTGCAAAGGTTCTACACAAAAAATAAAAATAAAAAAATAGTTGTGCAAAGCATATCAAATCAAGCACTCCTTTATTAGAGAAAGCAGCTGAGGATGAAGATATCTAAATTAAATAATTTTACATGGGGTTATTTTGTTTATTGGTATTAAAATCAGGTGTGACATCTATCATAAAATTTTACAAAGGAGTAGATTACTTAGTTCGGAAAAACTATTCCATTAAAAATAAGCCAAAAAAGATTGTTGAAAATAATGCACAGTCCTTTATTGTTGATTTGATCATCTATCAATCAAATGGTTCTTGACCCAATGTATGCCGGAAACGGATTATGGGCCTTGGCATGTAGTATCTTGCCAGCATGGGCGTGCTCGCGGTCACGGTGGAGTTTCTCGTGACACTCACGTGTCTGCGAGAACTACAGCCGAGACGAACGACCCTTTCGCGGACTCCCGAGGCACTGTCTCCCATGGCATAGGTAGCGGGCATAGAGGCAATGGCAGAGGGCGGTTCTCCGTTCCTCACGCTGAGCACAGTATCCCTAACTCTGACAACCTCACACATCAGGCTATTATCCCACAGCCTATTAATCCAACCGTTGAGACTTTTGAGGCCATTCCCACCCTTATAAAAAAACAGTCCCTCAGGTCACATCAATTCCATTAGTGGCGCTACAGCTTCTCTTGCCGCCCCACCGACAGACCCCACCAATCAACTTAACCCTTCACATCGCATTCGAGACATTGGAAAGTACCATGTCTCACCTAGACCCCCCTCACCCCCTCCCATCCTTCGTTCTACCCTTCCAACACTCAACCCTCATCCTCCTGACTCCCTGAACTCTTCTCATATCTCTATTGTTGATAGGGTGGCTTTCACTCTCGACTCTGGAGACTCTGGAGACATGGAGGAAGATTGCAGTGAAGATGAGGACCCTTCGGATGAAGACGAAGTGGATACGTCTGATGATGAGGGTCTTGATGACTCTATGACATTGAATCAATATCAAGAAGAAGCCCGTAGAGATGCGCTTATTAGGAAAAGCATAAATGTTGCTAAAGTCTCACCGAAGAAGGGAAGGATGGAAGAAGGATGTTCACACCCTTAGCCTCCTCCTTTGATCAACTCTTTTTCCTGGATAGGAAGACTCTGTCCTTAATCTTTTTCATTTATTTTATCATGAATCATGCTAAAATCATATGTTGGAACTGCATGGGATCTCTGCGAGGGATACCTCAGCTAGGGTTTTTCGGCTTATTAGGAAATACAGACCTCTTGTTGTTTGCCTCATTGAGACTCGGGCTAACTTTGAGCGTGTCGATCGCTTTTGCAAAAAGGTTCCTAAACATTGGGGCTAGGCCTCCATTTTGGCTGACGGATATTCGGGAGGTATTATTGTTCTATGGAACACTATCATTGGTCAAGTTACTCTTGCCTTCTCTCGTCATGCTTTATACCTTGTTGTTTCTACTGCGCTTTCAAAAACTTTTCTTATCTCTGTGATTTATAACTCGCTTCGTTGGCGTAGCCAATATTTTCTTTGGAATGAGCTGTCTAAAATCACCCTCCTTGGCATCCCTTGGCTCATCTTGGGAGATTTTAACACGGTTCTCTCCAGGAATGAACATAAGGGGGGAATCTTTTCTTATTATCTTTGCAAATCACACTATTTCTCTGATTTCATTAATAATAAGAATCTGATGAATTTAAAGTTTATTGGCTCCCCTTACACCTGGTGCAACAATCAGCTTGGCTCAACCTGTCGCTGGTCAAGACTTGATCGTTGCCTGGTGAACAATGAATGGAACGACACTTTTAAATCCTATACTCTTAAACATTTATCTCGTTCCTTCTCTGATCATTCTCCACTTTTTCTAATTACTAATCTATTCTTTAGACATTCCAGACGATTGTTTAGATTTGAAAACTTTTGGTTTAAGCTTTTGGGTTGCCACGATGCTGTTCGTGAAGCTTTCAATTTCACCCTCATGGCAACCCAATGCATGCTTTTAGTCATTTGCTTTACCGTACTCATAATAGACTTAAATCTTGGAGCCTTACTGGTGTTAATAATGTGGAATCTGCTATCACGCATACTGAGACTTTGATCTAAAATCTAGAGCTTTCTGACATTGATACTGGCTCTCATCATGTTTTAATGGAGCAATACGCTAAGATTTCTGCCTTGCATCGACAGTGCAACATCAAATGGGCCCAGCGGGCCCGTTTATTATGGATTAAAGATGGTGACAAAAATACAAATTTTTATATGCTATTGATCGCATTTGATCACACACCAACTTTATTCCTCAGATCGAAGATTTAAATGGCAATGTGTTTTGCACTCCAGAAGATATTGAAAGGGCCTTTCTTAATTATTATCGAAATCTCTTGAAAGCCCCCTAACTCCAACATCAACATTGTCGATGCTCTTTCCTCAAATCTGTCTTCTCTTTCTCCTATGGACTATGATATTCTCATTCGGGATGTCACCATGGAGGAAGTTTACTCTGCTCTCCTCGATCTCCCTTCAGGTAAGTCTCCTAGACCTGATGGATTCAACGTTGAATTTTACAATTTTTTTTGGCCTATTATTGGTAATCATCTCTTTGTTGCTATTCATTATTTTTTTAAAAATGCTATCATGCAGAAATCCTGGGCTAAAACCTTTATTGCTCTTGTTCAAAAAAAGATAAACCTAAATTGGTCTCAAACTTTCACCCCATATCCCTTTGCAACGTTTGTTTTAAAATTGTCACCAAAATTCTTACCAAACGTCTTCAGAATATCATTTCTAATCTTATTGGTAAAGAACAAGTGGGTTTTGTGGCTGGCCGTTGCTCTTTCGATAATATTATTACTGTGCAGGAAGTTGCCCATTCTATTGAAACTGATACAATAAGTCCCCCTAGGATGATAATTAAACTAGATATCGAGAAAGCTTACGATACCCTTAAATGGAGTGCAATTCTTGCCATTCTTTCCAGAATGAATTTTCCATCAATTTGGATTTCCTGGATCTCGAATTGTCTTAATGCTAGTTCCTTTTCTCTTCTGATTAATGGCACCCCTTCTCCATGGTTTTCTTCTTCCAGGGGAATCAGGAAGGGGGATCCTATTTCCTCGTACCTGTTCATCCTTGTGTCTCAAACTCTAACCAACATGCTTAATTTTGGTTTGCTTAACAATTTAATTCCTGGTTTCAACCCCATTCTTCGGCATAATTTCAATCATCTCATGTACGCAGACAACTTGATTTTAATCACTCATGCTTCTCGTCAAGTGGCCAGAAATTTACAACATTGTCTTTGAATTTATTTTGATCTTACTGGCCAATGACCTAATTGTGTTAAATCTCATATTTTCTTCACATCTTGGTTCAATCAACATGTTTCTCAAAGTATTTGCTCAATCTTGAATCTTAGCAAAGCTTCTTTTCCCTTTAATTACCTGGGAATTCTCATCCACCCCAAGAGGATTGTTGTTCATTCCTTTCAACCCTTGATCGACAAAGTTAGGCATACAGCTGGCAAATAGGCCAATTTTCATCTTACTCCAGCAGCCAAAAAATATCCTGATTAACACTACTCTCCTCTCCATTCCTATTTATACCCTTTCTGTTTATCCCCTGCCAGATACCATCTTATTTGAGATTTCTCAAATTGTTAGGAAGTTCTTTTGGAGTATACATGGCAATGGAAAGGGCATCCATAATGTTGGTTGGAATTCTTTAATTGAAGGAAAAACTGAGGGGGGGCTTAGTATTAGGGATCTCTCTCTTGCCAAACATTCTCTTATGGCCAAGCACATTTTCAAATATCTGAATTTTGATAGTGAGATTTGGGTGGAGATTTTGATTAATAAATATGGGAAAGTTAATTTTTGGAATGACAACATTCCTGCTAAATGCTCTTGGTTTTTCCGAGGACTGTCATTCTGCGAATTTCATTAAACATTATTGTAAAATCAATACTGTCAATCCTGATTCAACATCCTTTCTTTGGGACCCTTGGATGTTTGATATACCTGTTGCTCTCAAACCCACTTTCCTTAATATGGACCTCAAGCTCGATCAAATTAATGCATCTGATATGGTTCTGGATAATCATTGGGATCCTAGTTGCTTTACTAGTGTTTTTGGTAGTTTTCCTGATATTAATGTTATTAACTCAATTGCAATTGACTCGTCTGGAGTCAATCATTGGGTCTGGTTTTCTAAGTCTAAATGTTCCAAAATTTCGGCCGATGTTTATCATTATCTTAATCAACAAAGATCTTTTTCTGACAATTGGAATGGTTGACAAATTATTTGGCACATCCCTGTCGCCCCTCGCATAAAATATTTTATCTGGTTATGCTTAAAAGGTAGACTCTCCACCAATGCATTCCTTCACAGCATTCATATGGGCCTGGACAATCCTTGTGTCTTCTGTGGTCTTCATAGGGAAACAATTGATCACCTATTTTGGAATTGCGACAGAGTTCAGTCCTTCTGGAATAATCTCAACTACAGAGAGAACATCTCCTTATCCCTGTCTGCAAGTTTTTCCAATGGAACTTGGGCTATCCAGTACAGACACTCTATGCTCTCCTTAGCTCTCATTTCTGCCGGAGCTTGGTTCATTTGGATTGCTCGGTGCAATGCCATATTCAGGAATATTCGCCCCAATTTCTCTATCATTGTTAGTAGAGCAGCTAATCATGTTCAGGAATTTTCCTACAGCAATAAGGATCCTCATGGCAAGAAACTCATTTTATGTAACTTCTCCAGCGCTAATGGATCCTTTATATTCACCCATGCATTATCCAACCAGGATACACAGGTAAGAGCCATTGGATTTTTTATTTCAAATGCTAACTTCAAAATTAATCTTGCAGGGTGCCTGTCTCAACCAATGGATGAAAACTCCTCTGATGCAATTTTGGCCTTTGAAGCTGCACTGCAAGCTACGTTAGAACTTCAAATTCCAATCAGCCATATATTCAGTAGTCCCCATTCCGATCTGGACTTCATTGGCAATACAGATCATCTCCTTTCCTGGCGATTTCGTCCTCAGTTCTTGAATCTGAATTTTCTTATAGACTTGAGCAATCACCTCAGAATTCACACTATTCCCTCCTCTTGGATGAGCCCCGCCATTTCTCTGGCTACCCTTGGGTTTCGACATCGACATCTTAATCTTTACCTTGATGGACGGGAGCTTCCTTACTGGATTATGAGATCTTTTCATGAGCTTGGCTTTTCCTTTTAATTCTGCACCTTGTTTAGTCTTCAGTTGTTTTACTGCGTAGTTTAGTCTACCTCTCCTTTTTATTTAATAAAAATCTAGCTTCTCGGTTTTGGGAAGTTCTTCCAAAAATGACATTGACTCCACTGCATGATATGAAATTTGTAAGTGTTCGTAGTTCAAATCCCTCTACAAATATGTGGTGGTAACGGGTCTCTAGTGTGGGTATCAACTTATGGCCTAAAATTCTGTATCGTTAGGTGAGAGCACATGGTTGGATGATCAATTCCCTGTCCGTGTCCACACCCTTAACTAACAACACTTATTGTATTTGTTAAAAAAAAAAAAAAATTGATCATCAATGATATATTTGTTAGGTTGTGATAGCCATCTTTATGTGCGTGTTAAATTTTTATGTATGGCATTAATGCGAGCAGTCCTCTCATCACTTGTGCACTAAACATGCGTGATTTTTAGTGTATGTTAGAGCTGCATGCAATTGATAAAAAAAGAAACAAAGGGGGAACAATGAACGCCATTTATCTTATTCTTCTACTTTTGACTCAAAATTCTTGCTCTCACTGTGAAACTTTAGCAAAGCAGATCAAGTAATACTTAGAAACTCCACTTCCCTTCACTTTTTGCAAGTAGGATAGAAATGAAAATCTTTCGTCACAACACCTCCTATATATACTTATTCTGTCACTGAGCCTTTGGGGCTTTGATATCATAAGTCTGAACTGCTTTGTATACCTTTCCAACATGAAGTTCATACACACTGTTACAGTTCATCAGCTACGCTTTTTAAGTCCGGGCTATCAAAATGATACTTTTCATTTATTTCTCATCTATGTTGAGGCTTGGGCATTATTGTTCTCCACATTTCATCTGTTTGTCCTCATGCATTATTGTCTGGAGCAAAAAGTTTCACAACTTCTAAACTCATCATAAATTTCACTTAGCCCTTAATATTCACTGAAATTGGTGCTAAATATGAACTAAACATATGGATGAAAATCATAATTTTGCTTAAGAGAAAGCAATGAACCATAGCCTTTTTATTTTTATTTTATTATATTTTCGTTTTTCTCATGTTGAAAGCGATTTTAAGGTTATAGGTCACCTAATAAATGCTTTGTTGGTGGTCAATTCCCTAATGGTGATAGCAAAGGATAATTTTCACACTGCAGTATGTGAAAACATCAATATGGTTAGTTAAATCAAATTAGGAGAATCTTCCTCTTATTTACTTTGCCTTCCAGACAAATGCCTTCTTAAATCTCAAGTATATCATAATGTCCCAAGAATACCACACTATAATAATAAATAATTTTTTTAGTTATTTATGAAAATCTAATTCCTTCCTTTAAATATTTTAATAATTAATTATTAATTAATATATTTTGGAAATTTAAAAATATTGTCATAAACTCATAACTTTAAATAATTATAAAAATAAATGGTGAATATTGACAACCGTTCATAAAATAGATGATAGTACAATGTATCACATTAATTTTGTAATTTTTTGTATGATGATTGTGTAGATTAAGTAGGGAACAACACACAAAATTTTAGTGTTATCCATTAAATATTAAATATATAAAAACTAGTGCAAACACTTGTGTTATAAGTCAACCACTTACGTTACTGTAATACTTGAAACATTTTCATTTACGACTCAAACCAACTCAAGGTGTGTCTTAATCATTGTCCTTATAATAGCTAAACCCCTAACATCCATTAAATATAATAATATTCCATGCAAAACCCCTAAAAAAAGCTTTTCTTAATTTAATTAAATGTGGCCTCTCAATAACCACTTCTACCTTGGTAGTATTGCCTGTGTAGGAGAGTTCATCACACGGTTAAGTGCATTAATTGGGATAAGAAAGAATCAGCTCTACTGGAAATCATGCTCCTTATAATGTTAGAACATAAAAATGAATCAATGAATATTACATTGTATCACAGCAAATAATGGAAGAACTTGAGATGCAATCATGAGTTCAGGAATCCTCAAACTTTGAACATAAACTCTATTGTTGAAGAACAACTATATTCAATATTCATCACCGTCTAAAGTCTAAACCAGTGACAACCCTTTGACAGCAATTTACCAAATGAAAAGAGAAGAACAAAAATAACTTCAAGGCCTAAAAATGAAACAAAACAATGCTATTTTGATGCAAGCAAATACTTTAGAAGTACCAATGGAACAGTAAGGCTTGCTTCCTTCTATACACGCCATCCAAGAATCAATTCAATCGAGTGTTTTTCACTGATGTAAGTACTTACTTTGTTTGTGAAAACACATCAGAAGTAACATGCATGGGAAATTGTTTGTTCTCAAGGTCTAACAACATCATTTATATATATATATATATATATATATATTTTTAAAAAAAAAATACCTATAAAATTTCTGCAAATGGTACTGTACTATTGCTTACTTTTTAAGACATGTTTAGGGTTTTTCTCTTGGTTGTTTAACCTTCTGCCCCAAAAAGGATAGATTTCAAACCTAAATTGAATTCGTGGCCACAAACACTAAATTTCTTCAAAACAAAAAACTAAAAAAAGAAGAGAAAAACAAGATCTTTGAAAGAAACATGAATGAATTATATTATGAGAAACAAAGAATTAAACAAAAGAAATGAATCAAAGAAAGAAAGGAAGATCACCTGGAGCTAGCAAACTCATAGAGCTTGCCACGAGGAGAGAAGACGACGAGAGCAACCTCAGCATCACAAAGCACTGAAAGCTCAAAGGCCTTCTTCAGAAGTCCATTTCGGCGTTTAGAGAATGTCACTTGCCTACTTGTAGCATTCTCAATCCTCTTCATCTCCGTCTTCCCTCTTCCCATCTTCAATCCACCCCCAAAACATCATCAAAGCAACAACCACAAAGATCTCAGCTTTCCAAAATTCACAAAACAACAACAACAATATCCAAAATCAAGAAGAAGAAGAAGAAGAGCATACATTGGATATGACCAATAATAGCAAGGAAAGGTGAGAGGGAGAGATTGAGAAAGAGAAGCATCTATTTATTGTTGGAAAAAAACCACACTTTGATGAAGAAAAAGGAGGAAAAAATCATCATTTTTTTTTTTATAGAGAATGGGGGGACCATTTCCATCACATCAAACCTCCATTTAAATTATATATATATATATATATATATATATATATATATATATATATATATACACACAAATAACCTTTTTTTTTCCATATATGCCCTCATAAAATCTAATATTATCAATTTTATATATTTTAACCAAAAAAAAAGTTATGAAGTGACAAATTGTCAGAAAATATCAAGATATTTTTTAATTTTTAATTAAAAAATTTTGCTTGTTTCATTAAAACAAACAAATTATGTATATATATATATATATATATATATATATTAAATAAATCATCTACTCAAAAATTAGTGATAGAGAGATAAAGAAAAATAACTATATAAACAGTATCTATTAGGAGTGAGCAATAGTGGGTACCTGATCCGGGTCTTAAAATCGGATCGGCTACCAGGCTTTTCGGATCGATAAAAACTCAACCCGTATTTAACCAGGTTTAAACCGGGTACCAAAAATTGGTATTTAAACTGGATCTGATATCGGATATCCGGATCTGAATTTAAGTTTTATCTACTCCATTGTTTTGTTTTATATAACAACTAGAGATGGCAATTTGTACCCCTACCCGAGCAGGGTATCTCAGATGCACTTCGGTCAAAGAGAGCCGGGACTGCACGGGTCAAGGGTATTACCCGTTAGTTTTTGGAGTGCAGGGTCGGGTCAGGGTATGCCCCTACCCCTACCCGTACTCCTTTACCCTTACCGTTGAAGAGGGTGCAGGGTAAAACCCGACTGCATCCCTTACCCTTTCATATATATATATATATATATATATATAATTTTTTTATTAAACTAAACATTTACTCAATATCTATTTTTCATGGTGATTAATTTGAAAAATAATACTTCAAATTTTCTCTTAATATATTATTTTTAAATTTTATTTAATTTCTATATTTATATTTGATAATATTATCAAATTGAATTTTTAGATATATATTAAAAAAATCATAATTAAATTTAAAAAAATAAACAAATATAAAAAAATAATGTTATAATAATTTATTCTATAAATTATAAAAAAACATCCCGAAAAAAATAAGATACTAATAAAAAAATCAATTGGATATAACTTATGAGAATTACTTATAATATTTTTTTTATATTCAAAAATCTTACTAGATATTTATAAAAATTTGAAGCTATATAAAAATATAAATAGTAGATATATGAAAAAAATTTAAAAACAAAAACCAAGATAGTTAAACATGAACAAAACAAAAGGTAGAGTTACCATTGAGTTCTAAATAAATGTCATTTTTATGTGATTATATAATTTAAGATAAACAAATATATATCAACTTGTAATTTTGAAATTATGGACATGTGTTTAAAGATTGTAATATAATGTATAATTAATTTATTTTTATTATTATTTAAATTTAATTCGATAATTTGAACAATGGGTAACAACGGGTAAGCGGGTACCCTGCGGGTATACCCGTACCCTGCGGGTAAGGGTAAGGGTATGATTTTTTTTACCCTGAAGGGTAAGGGTAAGGGTATGATTTTTTTTACCCTGAAGGGTACGGGTAAGGGTACGGGTATGGGGTAGGGGTTACGGGTACGGGTAAGGGTTTTGGCATACCCTACCCATACCCTACCCGTTGTCATCCCTAATAACAACATTACATAAAAAACAAATATGAAAACCTACATTTAAAGTATATATATATAATATGCACACAAATAACCTTTTTCCATATATGCCCTCATAAAATCCAATATTATCAATTTATATATTTTAACCAAAAAATCATGAAGTGACAAATTAATTGTCAGACAATATCAAGATATTTTTAATTTTTAATTAAAAAATTTTGCTTGTTTCATTAAAACAAACAAATTATATATATATATATATATATATATATATATATATATATATATATATATATATATATGCATATTAATTAAAATTTATAGTTATGTGTCATTGAGTATAATTAATTTTGTTTTGTTTTGTGAAATAATATAAAGTAGCTTAGGTTATATATTTACTTAGTAATATGAAGTAGCTTAATTAGGTTATATATATATATATATATATATATATAATTCAAAGCATTTAAGTTGAGACAAAAAGAAAAAGGCTCTTTTTATCATATATATATATATATATATATATTGAAATAATTTAATCTCACGTTTTTCTAAGGTAGTATGATTAAATTAAAATTTCAAAATAAAAATAGATTCAATGAATTCAATGGGCCTAATGAGCCTAATGGGCTTGAGACTGACCTGGATGGTGGATTGAAAGAATTAAGGGGGCGTTTGGATCAAGGATTGAGGGCTTGGGAATGGGAATCTCATTCCCAAGCCCTTGTTTGGTAATCAGGAAAGGCATGAGTTGCCTCCATGCATGGGAAAAGGATTACTCCTAAGAGAGGCACCCTATTCCACCCAAAAATGGGGGGAGAAGTATACCTTAGTTATAAAATTACTAATATACCCCTAGCATATATAATTACATATTTATATATTTTAGCTTTATTTATTAAAATAATTTCATTAAATTATTTTGGGAAATTAAAATTAAAATAAATAAAATTTAATTAATTTAATTAAACGTATTTAATGATATTAACTAATTTAATAAATATATAATTGTTAAATAAATTATTAAGATTAATTATATAATTATAATATATTGAAATATACATTTATATTATAAAAATAATTAATAATAAATAATGTTAAATATTTTCATTAAACATAATCTATTATTTTATATAATATCATATTATTTATATACAAGGGTATTGATGTAATTTTACTACATCCTACCTTTTCACTTTTTTTATTCCCAATCCTTATTCCTTTAAACCAAACGCATTATTCTCATTCCCCTTATTCCCATTCACATTCCTCTTCTTTTTTTATTTCCCTTATTCACATTCCTATTGCGCAATCCAAACGGGCCCTAAGACCTCTCGGGGCGAGGAAAGAGAATGTAGGACGAGGGCGTACGAGCTGTGAGGTAGGCTAGATCGTACGATGTCACGTGGTGGGAATGCCTCGAGATCCACACTTGGCCTCCAACAACCCCCTTCGCACGTGCCCAGGAGAGGCTGTGCTTTTTGGGGTTGTCCTATTTTTTTGGGACCATTTCACCATCCAAATTCTTGCTCCATGTTGGTAGTGTTTGATGCCCGGGATATCCCAAGATGGGGATGGGATATCCATGGCTATAGTCCTATCCGGGTGTTTGGTTTCCCGGATGGGGCTGGATGGCCCCCATCCCTGAAAACGGGATGAGTGACGTCCCTCTAAATCGGTGGGACGCCGCTCATCCCGCACTCTCATCCTTTCCTCTCTCCTTCTCCCATCCATCTCTATCCCTCTCTTTTGAACCAGCCAAAAGATAAACTCACCCAAAGGACTAGTCAAATCTATTCGCCATTAAAAGCCTCAATAGATATACCAATAGATCCGATCTCCTTTCTTCTTTTTTTTTCTCTCAAATTGATTATACATGATGTTCTAGATCTCAGAGGTTTTCTTTCAAGCCGATTAATCGAAGATGTTCTAGATCTCAGGGGTACGTTTTGATCTTAAGCTTGAGGGAAATTCCGCGGCTGTTAGAGGTAATCGCATTCTGTTTTCCAATTTGTTTTGATTTTACTTTTCTGTTTTAATTTTTTTCTCATTGAGTTGGTCTTTGTTTTTCTATTTGAATTTTAATTTATGTTTTAGTTTGATTTCCTGAGATCTTAAATTGCATTGCCCTAGATGACATGGAGATCATGGCTGTCAATTTGATGTTGATATCTCAAAACCCTAGGTTATTTTGTTTATACCAAGAGAATTTGGTAAAACCTAAAGATAAGCATGGGCCAAGAAGTTTTGGCTACAGTTCACTACAGAGTTTATGAAGAAAACATCTTATCTTAAATGATAAAATTGATAGTTTGAAGGATCTACTGTCACCCAGTCATTATGAAATTTAAATAGTTGAAAATTTAAATGATAAAATGTCAGCATTTATACTTCAGTTTCCCTTATGTGCTATATTAACCATGTGTCCATATCATTGTCACAAACTTGTTGGGTGGCATTATTTTTTAGCTATTCCATGTGCGTGAATGCATGCATGAATGTATGCTAGAGTTATTATAAATGTTTAAAGATGTGAGATTCATTGTCATAGTGACATCTTTGATGACTATTTATGCATATCATGATGTTTGTAATTCATGTCTTGATAACACCTTCTTGTTAGAAGGATTTTCAAATGTTTATCCACAGTTGTTTTTCAACCATTCATTTTCAAACCTGTATAATTGACAACATATCTTTTAATTTAATGTAAGTATTGATCTCTTTGCAATTCATTTGTCAACAAATTATATATTCACTTATGTCACCACACATGCTTGTTGGTGTTCTTTCTTATCCCCTTTCTAAAGAATTGACAAAGAGATGAGAGGCCGTGGAACTATTGTTTTTTTTATAAAAGACCCACGTCATAACCAAAATGTGTATAATGAATGCACATTTGATATACAGATTATTATTATTATTATTATTATTATTATTATTATTATTATTATTATTATTATTTATAAAGATTCAAATTTGAAACCATTTGCTTAAACAATTTAAAGCTCTATTAGTTTAGTTAATATATGCAAGAACAACGTCAAAGTCAAAGGAGGCCATGGGTCACTTTCATCATTCGGCCCAAGGCCCACAAACCGGCCCAAGCTTGATCCAAACTTGATTCAAAATTAATATTTGATGGGTCAGTCCAAGCGCAACCCAAATAAACCATGGAGTGGATATGAATGACAATTTTAAATAATGGGCCTGGCCGCGGGCCGACCCTTTTGATTTTTTTTTTGGGCTAATCCAATAGGTCGCCTCATGATTTGACTTATTATTAAATATTAATAAATAAAATTTTAAAAAAAAATATTACAAATGGTTGATTGATTGTGATAAATCCATCAAATAAGGAAGCTAACTAGCTAAATAGCTAATTGTTATGGGCCAACCTCATGAGTCATGTCATGCCAACCAACGGTTCCCTCCATGATTTATCTTACAATAGGTTTGTATTTTATTGATCAATCAAGTACATAGAGATCCTATTTCATGTAAAATATAAAAATTTTATATGATTGACAAATGAGTAAGTGCCAGTCTACTTGGGATGTACTCTTATTGTAGTGATACAATATTTTTATTCATATTGTATGTGCCAATATTAATCAATTGAAAAAAATTATTCGTTTTTATTTGTATTTTACTTTTTTTTATTTAAAAATCATCACAAAGTTTAAAAAAAAAACAACAACACACCGATTCGAGCCAAATCCAACTGACCGATCATAACCCGATCCAATGATTGATCCAAAGAGCCAAACACATTAGCTGGGCCATGGGTTTTATATTTTAAATTTGGACCAGCCTAAACTATTTATGAACCCCGTCAGATATGGGAATAGTCTGAGTCAAAGCCTCAATTTTCTTAATTTGGCCGGGCCGGGCCGACCCAATGATGAGAGTGAGCCATGGGTCCCTTCATTTTTTTTTTACAAATATCCCCTAATTTTTATAGATTAATATATATATATATAACAAAATATTTTTAAGAAAGTATTTAAAAATCTATTGTTGGCCACATTTACTAGGCTCTTAATTTTTTACTAGTTTTTGTAATTTTTAGTGACATGTTTGGCCCCGCTGCAAAAAATTTCTATCGCCATCACTGGTATATATATTTTATATATTTAAAATTAAAAATTTATGTATAGATGAAAATGGTAGGGATAATTTATTTTGTGATCGGTGACTTTCAACTCCATACAAGTTTTACTTATCAATTGATTAATATAATTTCTATTTAATTGAATTGCTCATAAAAATATTATATAAAAAAATATTCATTCGTTATTTATATAGTTTTTAAAAAAATTGTTTTCTTTTATATTTCCCTACAAATCATTTTTATTTGTTCATATAAATCTATAAAAAAGCTAAATTACTCCTAATTTTATTATGAAAAGATATAAATAAAAGCATAAGTATAGTGTTTTAACACGACTTTATTTTATTTTATTATTTTTAGATTTTAACATATCGGTCTCCCAAATAAGGTACCATGAGTCATTCAAAAATGTAAATCCCTCCCACTTAATGTTTTTTATTTGTACAAAAAAATTTGAGTTCAAAACCATTTTCTCAAGTTGCATGACGTCTCTATCGCTTCCATCAACTTCTATTAATATAATTAACAGAAAATTGTCAAAAACACCCCCTAAGTTTGCAATATGCACAAACACAACCCCTAAATTTGTTTATCCCTAAACACCCCTTCCTTTTAAAGACAATAATTTTCAAAACCCCAAAGCATGTAACAGTGGTTAACAGAGTTAGTTTTGAATTTTCTGGACGAAATTTCCCTTGCTTGGGAAGTTGTGGTAGTGCGACATGGTTTGACCATAATGCCCATGGCTGCAATTATTTTTTCGGTTTGAGAGGAATTGGGTTTTTCTTTTTGGGTAATCACAAGAGACAACCATTACTGGCACCAGTTATTTTTTTTCTCTCTTCGCCTCTTCAGCTTTTCCCTTTCCATAGTTGTCTACCTTGACATCCTCTATAGAACCAATATTTTTCTTTCCACCAGTGTCTCGAAAGAGAAGTCCCGCTCAAGTATTCGACATTTCATCAATTTGCAGTCTAAGGTATTGAGCCGAGGTGGACGCCGTTGAAGAAGTTGTGATTATGGCTTTATTTGTAAACTATTCTGTTAAAAAGAGAGATTTTTCAGTTTTGTTTTATGGTTATGGTTTTATTGGATGATATTGAAGTTTGCAGGGAGATTTCTCGGCTAGGGTTTTGTTTTGTTTTTTATTTTCATCTGTGTACACAATTGAAAGAAATTTTTTGATTATTATGCTGTGTAATATTTATAATGTATGTTTCCCTTTTAATTTGATATGGTTGCAGTATGTAGTGTTTCATAGTAGCAGTATAACAAAAGAGTATTGAGTTTTTAATTTAAAATTATAACTTTTCCGTTTAAGAATTGAGGTTTCGGTTTAATAGTTGAGTTTCACGTTTAAATCATATCTTTCTTCTTAAGATGTTCTCAATACTGCTTAATGTATTGTTATTGTCGTAGGCTTGTAATTATGGCGGTAAACCTAGTTAACGGGTGATACTACTTGACACCGGTAGTGGAGACTGTGGCTGAATTGAAAATTCATATGAGTTGACGACACTGGGAGATCATCCCAAAGACACCGTTTGCAGCATTCACTGAACTGGAACATGTATTCCAAGAGAGCGCCCTTCTTGATTCTCTGTTGCAAAGGTATGATGACCGCACCAATAAATTAACGATCTGGACAAGCTGCTAAATTTCAGGCCTGAAGATGTGGCTCTCATTCTCGGTCTGCGATGTGATGGAGAAGCAGTCATATTTTAGAAGAAGAAAACACACTAAGCTTTTAAAGAGAAGTATTTATCGAAAACCTACAAGAAACACAAAGACTCCGTCAAGAGAACACTTGAGCAACTTGTTCGGTAGAGAGGATAAGAAGAAAATTTTGTCAAACTCTTGATGGTATACCTCATGGGTACAATCCTCTTCCCAAATACCTCATGGCTGATTCGTATGGGCACAGGCGACGCACAAGTGGCTTATGGAGGACGTTCCACAAGCTACCGCTTGAGTATAAGCAAGATGCTCTAGGAAGAAAACCAACACGGGGTACCTTAAACGTTGCTCGGTCTCACTGAACATCTGGTTTTACGAGCTAACCTGCACCAGAAAGAAGCTATGTTTTGGCAAGCCCTTAAGGATGCTGTGTTACAGTGAAAATAGTTATTGGAAACAAGCGTTGATAAAAACCATGTCGTCATCTCTCGAAAGAACGGAGGTAATAAATCATAAATAATGTGTTATAATTGTCTGAAATACTGTTATCGTTTAACAATAGTAGTTTATATTTAATTTTAGTCGTTATCATTTAATAATAGTAGTTTCTATTTAAAAATATGCTTTAGTGTTTAAGCAGGTAGTTTGTTGTTTAAATATATGGGATATCATTTAAATATATGAGTTGACTATTTAAAAATATTTGTTATTGTTTATGTTGAATAATTTCACTAAGATTGTATTGTTTACAAATGTTAGTTTCCTGAACTGGTTGTGACGAATTCAAATGAAGAAATTTTTGTTCGGGACACCCACGGGGGAGATGCTATTGCTCCCGAACCACTGGCTCGAAAGAAAGATGAGCTGCCAACCTCTTCAAGGCACGCTCGACGTCGTTCCCCTTCTTCCAGCCCAACCCGTGCATGCATTTCTCTGTGCCAGACAAGCCCCCTACCCCGGCCAACGTTAACACCCCACACCCCACGGCAACACCCCCAGATAGCAATAGCCCCCATCGGCAACAGGAGATGATGTCACTGCACGTCTACTGTAGGCGTGCAAGATATTGATAACTGAGTTCCCCCGGCTTGTTGCTCGTGTTGAGGTGTTGGAAGAATGGTCACAATCGAATGCTATGTCCCAACAAACAAATGAAGTACCCGGCACAGACGCTACTAAGAATAGCCCAGATGCAGCTGATGTAGCCTCAACAATTGCCGACGACGTAAGTGGGATGGCCTCGGATTTTGACAACAAGGATGTAATTGGGATGACCATTCGAAGAGGGCCACATTTGAAGAAGCTTACGACAAGAAGAAAAACAATAATGTCTCTCCCTCCACCAGCTGACGATGAAACAATAGCAGTAACATCGGTGATTGATCGGCCTGCTACAAGGGCAGCGTCTAAGGAAATTGCCCCAATAGCAGCTCCATCTATAGTGGACTAACCTTCAAGGGATGTGTCTCCGGTTAGTGATGTCGTCATGCCCGAGCTTGACAGGATCATTGACTTTATTGACAAAGAAATCCCCGTCTTAGTGGAACTAGCGGATGACAGTGCCGCATCGAAGGAAGACACAATCCCACAACAACACAAAGCAGCAATCACTGGAACACCAACAACCGTCAACAACAACACTTGGTGATGAACCCAAAGATACTGCTGACGAGGGGTAAGGAACGTCGATGAAAAAACAATGATTGATGGTAATGTTGACCGTATAGTCCTTGCCAACCAACAATACAAAAAAGTGTGGAAAGACATTTTTCCCAAGAAGAAAAGATACCCCGGACACGCATGCCTCGACAAATTCAAACAGGAGATAATAAGGATCTTCCTGAACTGCTGGATAGACTTGTAAGTATCAAGTTTTTATGTTATATTTTAAATATATGTGTTACCATTTAAGATAAGTAATTTCCATTTAAATATGAATGTTATCATTTAACCATATGACTTACCGTTTAACATTGTTAGTTTCTATATAAATATTTATGTTATTATTTAAATATATATAGTTCCCACTTAAGTATTTGTGTTTCCGTTTAACTACATCTATTACCGTTTAACCTCAGGACTATCGTCTGGAAGAATGACAATGTCAGCACTACACGAGCCAGCCTATTTACGATGGTGGATGAGAAGAAAATGGTGACAGACGATGTGATGGACGCATTTGTATGCATAATTTAAAAGTCACTGAAGAGAGTACCATATCCGTATAAGAAACGCACCTCCATCACACGACCACTAGCACTGTTTATGTCCAAGTAGGAAAATGCGATTGAGACGGCTCTTATTATGATCGAAATGCCGCAGGTAACCTGCATGATGTTGACATAGTCATCCTCCGAATAATCATGAATGACCACTTCCATATGCTGGTTCTTGATAACGACAAATAAGAATACAGGCATAATTCTTCAAGCGAGAGTGAGGAGTACGACAGAGACGCCAAAGATGTGGTAAGTTCTTTGATAAATAGAGTTTGATAAATAGTAGTTTCTTAATCGGGATTCTAATCTCAAATAGTATATCTTGACAGCAGAGACTATTTGACTATTGTGTCGATATGGAGTTTGGCTAGATGGCGACTATATCGTACCTATTAATTCACCCCATGACAAAAACAAGGAAGTATCGACTGCGCAGTCTATGTCATGTGGTTTATCTAGCAATTACTTGACGATGAAAAGCTATGGCTAACGCAAACAGACATCCCTTATTTGAGATTAAAGTATGTTGCCCACATACTTATAGAAGGGAGCGCAGGCGGCATCATTAAGAAAGGCGATTCTTCGACTAGTGGGGAAATAGAATTAATAATGTTTTGAAATGTAAAACAATTTTGTCATTATAATTTAAATTCTATTCATTATTTTCCACTGACTTAGCAAGTTTTCTCATGTAAATTTACTTGTATTCATTTAATGATGTATGCTTGTCTGTATACTTGCCTGCCTTTGTTTAACTTTCAATGTTTTTGTTTTACTTTTTTATGTTTACGTTGAAAACAGTATGGTCTCTGTTTAAATATCATTGTTTCCGTTTAACTATCAGTCTCTCTGATTAAATATAATTGTTTCTTGTTAAATATAAGTGTTTCTGTTTAACATAATCCCGTTACTATTAAGATAATTCTTATATGTTTAAGATAAGATATTCCGTTTATGTTCCTCAAAATGTTTAAGAGACAAAGTCTCTATTTAAAGATTAAAGATTGACACATAAATAAGTTTGTTTTTCATTTAAATTTGTGTTTATTTACAATACCTAGTCGACGACAGTTTTATTGCAAGATCTATGATTGTGATCGGATGCATGATAGCGACTGCAACATAATTCACCGACCTTGGACGCTTGCGATTCGATCCTCTTTCATCTAGGACGCCCAGGTTACCTTCTCGTGATAGGCGGACAAAACACGTTCTCGATTGTTATCTGTAGGCTGGTCATGGTCGGGTATGGGGAAAATAGCTTTCTTATACGCCAATTTATAATTGTTGACGGTAAAGTAGCCGCTAATAAATCGATAAACATTGGTGTATGTCCGTATTATTGTAGCGCAAGCGTGTTTGCACGGGATACCATAAACTTGCCACCTGTAACATGAGCAAGTTTTACCTGATAGATCTACAAAGTTGCTGCACTGGTCAATCACTTCATAATGATCATCGACACAATAACCAACATGAAGATTTCAGCTTTCCGCAACAAGTATCTCTACCTTCAATGTATATCGGGGCATAAGTAGGCCTCCCATTTGTTTGATTGCTCACGGCGGGTGCATAACATGTATATCAGCTTGAACCTGTATGACGTAGAACACGTATACTTCAACACTGTTAAGCTAAGACACTGAAATTTAATCAGAAACAAACATTTTTAAATGATAAAAAAAGACATTAAGTGATTACCTTTATAATTAAACATAAAAAACATTATTTAATCAGAAACAAACAAGTTTAAAGGATAAGAACCATTCTTAAGCGTTAAATAAATCAACATTCAAATACCGTATGGAGTTGACCATTTTCGTGGTCGGTAAATGACGAGCTTCTTTGATCCATGCATTAAACGACTCTGCGACATTTAAATACATCTCGCCCCAATGTTCACCTCTGAATAGATAATTTGACCAATGTGACATATCTGATTTATGAATCAATTAGTGATAAGCTTCGAGTGATGTAGCCTACAGTTCATTCACAGAATCATCAAATTCTTTAGCCATGAATGCCTACTCAATACGAAAGTATATGGATCAGCACTCCTCCTTCAATGCCTTTCCAAGTCTAACATTGGCTTTCATAAAATTGGCCTCTAAGTGTCGAAAGCAGTATGCATGTGGGAAGAAGGGAAGACCTTTGCAATGGCGTTCACAAGGCCCTTAGACCTGCCCTACACAAATGTAATTATCTCTGCATAATCTCCTTGATCGCATAAAGCATCACCTAACTTTAAAAGGAATCACGTCCAATTGGCATCGGTCTCGTTGTCGACAATACCAAAGGCGACGTGAAAAAACCATTGTATCCATCTTTACCTGTGGCAGCCAATAGAGTACCCTGATACTTTCTAAGGAGATGGGTACCATCGAGAAACAGCAGCGGCCTGTAAACCCTCTTGAATCCCATGATACATGTACAGAAAGAAAATAATGCACATTTAAAATGCTCTTTATCTTTTTCCACAATCGTAATGCTACCGGGGTTTGTCTCAACCACCTTATCCACGTACCAAAACAACAAATCATAGCTGGAGATGTCACTGCCGTTGAGGATCACCCGGCTATACTCTTTACTCAACCAAACTTGCTTATATGGAATGTGGACACCATGTTCCCGTAACATATCCTTCTGAATGTCGATGGCCTTGTACAAGGGCTGCTCCTAAAGCTTATGAATGACTCATGCGCTTACCCTTTTTTTGGACGCTTTCGAATGTGACACAGACTTAATTCCACCACCGCAAGTGTGTACCTGGTGCATTGTCTTGATTCCGAAAGTAATCTTATTATATTCCTTTGATGTATGAAGACACCATGGACAACCAACGGCAGCGCATTCTACAGTAACCAGGTGTTTTTCATTCTTTATGAATTTGAAGTCAAAATTCTGTTTGATTGTAAAATTTTGAAGTACGTCTCTGAAATTGTCAACACCTAGAAAGCTTTATCCGATATCGAACGACAACACCTCAGATTGATCTAACAAGGAAGGAAGGCATGCCACACCGTCAGGGTCACCATGAGGTGGAACGGATATGCTCACAGAATCTGGATTCCTACCACCACTTAAGTTTAAATGGAAAACATCAATATTTTAAGCGGAAACACAAAAGTTTAAATGGAAACTAGAAACTTTAAACAAAATACCAACATTTTAAACAAAAACAGAAAAAACTTAAGCGGAAAAGAACATTTTTAAAGGAAAACTGGATAACTTTAAACAAAAACTGGGATGGGAAATGGATAACAAAGCATGGTTTTGCTTTGTTTTATACGGAAACATATTTTTTTAAGCAGAAAATAGATTATTTAAGCGAAAATATATACTTTTAAGCGGAAACTGGGATAATTAAGGAATATTTAACTTCTACAACTATGTAAACATAAAACATAAAGGAGAACTTTACAACGAGAAGAAATCATTTTCAGTAGGATGCGACAATGGCACATCATCTGTCTCAACCACTAGATCGATTGCAGCGTATTTGAAGAGAGAGTACATGTGACACATGCGCTGGAAGTCAACCTTGTTTTCTATCGGACAAATTGTTTTACATCCATCGGGTGTGACAAACTTCACCCTGACACGGGAAACATCAAGACCCCACCACTCACATATCTCCGCTAACACTGATTCCCAAGAAGTCAGCACCGTGAACACTAGTACTCGTCCTTCCCCATTGTATCTAGCAATAACACAAAAACTCTCCATAATAAACTTGCATTTTTATAAATTGTTACTCTCTCTCGTAGGATGATCAAAGTGAGGGCAAGGAAAAAATTCTCACTTTATCGGGCAACCGACAGAACTTGAATCGAATAGACTAAATGGGGAGGAATTAAAAACTCTAGCAATCCAAGGTGATGAGTTTTCCAAACTTTGTTTGAGAAAACGAAAAAAATTGCAAAAAGGTTTTTTTTTTTCCCAAAAGAATGCAAAAAGTTTGACATGATGTGATTGGGTGGTTTTTTCCCACCAATTTCAAGGGCAAAAAATGAATTTCACAACATGGACAATGCCCAAGTGGCCTACATAGGCAAAAAGCAAGTGAAACAATAACATAAGAGTTGTCCAAGGTATTTAAAACTTATATGGACTATTTGAGAAGATATGAAATTCCTGAGTAGTAAACATTAATTTTCCCTATAATTAATGTTTAATTATAACTTTAAATAAATTGATTTTCCTAAAAAATAAAAATAGAAACAAATAAATAAACGAAATGATGAATGAGACATAAGATTCAGAGCCACATAAAAACCAAACGTTCACATTAAAAGAGCTATCCTATTCACAAAGGTGGCCAAATGAAACATTGTCACACTTATTAGTTCGACTAATGGACATGCTCATGTTTTCCTACTATTTCAAGTATTTGTTTCTTTGATCTTCTTTTAATCCAATCAGAAATGAGCGGTCCATGGCCTATACTATGTTATTCTTTCATAAATAAATAAATAAATATAGATGCATGAGATAAGATTATTATATATATGTGGATAATATATAATTAAGGTTTGGCAGTATTATGATAATAGTGCTATATTAATTCAAGTTGATTATTGTAGTAGGTGGGACTGTCACTCTTCTTTTGATTCAATTAGAAATGGGTGGTCATGTCCCACGTATTAGGATGTTATTCTATATAATTAAGTCAATAAATAAACATATATGTGACTGTTATAAACAAATATTTTTAATGGATGCCTACTGTAGTAATTTTACTGTAGCAGTCGTAACACTGTAGCAACCGTCCCATGTGGTACTGTAGCAGCCGTCGGTATTGTTACTATTCCATCAACCAGGGTATTTTGGACCGTCGGATCGAATCGATCCTGGCCGTTCATTCAACTCTTGTAACCCTATAAATACCCCCTCATTTTGTATACTTTGAAAGATATAGAGAAGAGAAAGAAAAGAGAGAAATAAAAGAAGAAAGAAGAAGAAGAACTTAATTCTTCGGGGTTTTTGGGTTTTTTTGGTAAATACTCGGCTCTCTATTCTTATTACTATCTTTTACATTTATAACATATATATTCTTAACACGTTATCGACACGATTTTGCTCATATGATTTTTAATTTTCTTTGACTCATCTAATATATATGTTATATATGTGGAATCCATTTCTAACACTTGAATGCAGGGAAGGATCGGCAGTGTAATATAATACTAGCAAAACCATACATTTTATTCGATCAACAATACATAAGATTTTCTTAGAAGCATACATAAAAAAACATACAGTACTAAAGCCACTGAGGCTAATATTACCAGTACTTTTAATATAAACAACAAAAACAATAATATTATTATTACAATGAAGTTTTCCACCAAATCTAAATTATCAAGCATCATCTTTTCCTAAGTCTTCGCGGCGACCCTCCTATCCCGACGATCGTTGACAAAATCAGGTAAAAATCTGTCGGGCCCTTTTTCTCTTCTCCGTCGCCCTACTCCGCCGGCCCCTTCGAGTTTCTCCGTCGGCGACTCGGCCGGCCTTTTTCCGTCGGCCCCCTACTTTCTTCTCTCCCCTATATTTACTTCTTCTTTCCTTTTAACTTATAATCACTTTCAAACAAATTTTAATTCCCAATGCTGCAATAATCGCATCGTATGAACAGTACCGTATGCAGGAACAGTGCCGTATACATGAATAGTATCGTACATGAACATTACCATATATATGAACAGTATAAATGCTTTATATTTTATTCTGTACTCTCTATTCTAATTACATGCTGTATTATTATTTTGAAGAGAAAATGTCAAATATTGCAAAAAGAGAATTTGAGGCCTTTCAAATCTCGGGGAGCAATTATATATCCTGGAGCCTCGATATCAAGCTCCATCTGAAAGCAAGAAACCTGAGTAAAACGATTGAGGCTAATAACAATGAGCATAGTGATAATAAGGCGAAGGCCTTAATATTTATAAGGCATCATATTGATGATGGCCTGAAGAATGAATACTTGACCATTGAGGATCCACAGGAATTGTGGTTATCCTTGAAAGAGAGATTTGAACATCTCAGAATGGTCTACTTGCCCAAAGCACGCAATGATTGGTCAAGCCTCAGGTTTCAAGATTTTAAAAGCGTGCAAGAATATAATTCCGAGCTATTTAAAATTGTTTCAGTACTTCGTCTCTGTGGAGAAACAGTGACAGAAGGAATGATGCTCGAGAAAACATTTACAACATTTCACGCACGAAATGTTATATTACAACAACAATATAGAGAAAAGAATTTTACAAAATTCTCTGAATTAATTTCTTGTCTCTTTGTGGCGGAGCAAAACAATGAATTGTTGATGCAGAATCATCAATCTCGACCATCTGGATCAGAACCACTGCCAGAAATTAATTTTGGGCAAAGAAGATGGCGTGGTCGCGGTGCTAGTTTTAAAAACCGCGGTGGACGAGGAAATTATGGTGGTCGAGGACTACGCGGTGCGTGGTGGGGGCGAAATAATATCGGACCACGCGATACAGAATTGATGTACATCAACGAAGCAACAAAAGCCACAAGATGGGGTTAGAGACAAAGAAAGATACATGCTATCGTTGTGGCCTGGAAGGTCATTGGTCCAGAATTTGCAGGACCCCAAAACATTTTGTCCACCTTTATCAAGAATCACTTAAAAACAAGAAAGGTAAAGATATTGAGACAAATTTTCTCGACAACCCCATAGTTGATCCAATTGAGGATAATTCCATAAATAATTTAAATGTAACTGAAAATACATATTTAGATATGTCAGATTTCCTTATAGACTAGTTTGTAATATGTCTTTATGTTTTTATTAAATTATGTTTTTTTCTTTTGTTTTTGTTAGAATATGGTGATGATGAATGCATTATTGATTGCGGGACAACGCATACTATTTTTGACAAGAAAAAAATATTTTATATCCTTATCAATGAGAAAGGCATGTATAGCCACAATAGCGGGGTCATCGGACTCGGTTGAAGGTTACGGAGAAGCGAGCATTGATGTTGCCAAATGGAACATCCTTGCAGATGAAAAATGCTCTCTATTCCCCTAAGTCTAGGAGAAACTTTTAAGCTTTAAAGATATACGTCTCAATGGATATCATTTAGAGGCGGTTGATAAGGAAGGAAAAAGAATATCTTTATATTACACAAGTTATTTCATGCCAAAAAGCGTGTACTTGAAAGCTTTCCTGTATATCCTCGGGGATTATATTTTTATACGTATTAAAGTGATGGAATCACATACGGTATTAACCCGGAAGGTTAATGACCCAGAGATATTTAAAATATGGCATGAAAGACTTGGACATTCGGGTGCTATTATGTTGCGTCGGGATTATTACTAGTTCTCATGGACACCCTGCTGAAGGATTATAAAAATCCTAACACATAATGAATATGCATGTTCGAGCATGTTCGATGGGAAAAGCTAATAACCGGACCTTCTATAACAAAAAGTGACTGGTGAATCTCCTAAATTTTTTTAGAAAGAATACAAGGAGACATTTGTGGACAAATACATCCATCATGTGGACCATTTAGGTATTTTTATGGTTTTAATCGATGCATCGACTAGATGGTCCCATGTTTCAGCTCATCTACAAAGAATGTAGCATTTGCAAGGTTATTGGCACAAATTATCAGGCTTAAAACACAATTTCCAGATTACCCCATAAAGACAATTCGTCTTGATAATCTTTGGTGAATTTTTCATCAAAAATCATTTTATGATTATTGT